>NW_011889192.1:379383-383493 GCF_000151845.1 Pteropus vampyrus
AACGACTCCCGTGCCCTGTGGCATCTCCCCCGGCCCTGAATTTTACTGTCAAGGGCCCTGCTTTTAGCTTTGCTTTTATAGAAGGCTTATATCTTGTTTTAAGTTCTACTAGGCTTTTATCTCTAGGCTTTCCAAAGTATTTAAAACCTTCCTTTCTCTAATTATCAAGGTAAAAAAAAATAAGCATTCCCCCCAAAAACTAATCTCTTTTCCCTGCTCTGAGGACCAAAACAAACAAACAAACAAATAAAATAAACCCTTCCCCATCGTGGTAATATTTTGTGAAAGAAGCCAAATGCAAAAGTGTCATATGATTCCTTTTACATGAAAGTCAGTGTTAGGGACGGTGGCCCGTCTGTGGCCGGCGGAGCCCCTGGGTGTCTCCTGGGACGACCAGCCGCAGGGGATTCCTTTGCATCTCGGAGCATCGTCTACATGGCTGCTTTCAGGGGGCAGAGCCTGGTGAGCTCTTCTCCGCCCAGCTCCGCCCAGCTCCGCCTGCCTCAGTGGAGATGCCCCCTGGCCTCCGACTGCACGTCATTTCTGGTGGGGTCAGTGGCTTCTAGATGTCTCCTCACCAGGAACTGATGACTAGACATCATTTATACCGGAAGTTCCATCTAGAACTCCTGAGGCAGCCACTTATAAACCACTGCTCGTGGGCCTGGGGATGCCAACGTCTAAACCAATTTCTCCTGGTTCTACTGAATAGGACACAGGTGAAGTGTGGGTGGCCCTTCAAAAAATGCATCCCCACACGGCCAGCATCCGAGTCACACCTTCTGGGTCAGGAAGCACCTCAGCCCTGGTCATCCACTCCGTGCACAGTCTGCATCTATCTGCCTTTTCAATAAACGAGAAGAGCAAATGTTTCTATAGGACCTGGCACAGGAGCAGAACATCAGGTGTCAGGACTGCGGGGTGAGGGTGACAGGGGCGGCGGCGGGGGGGGGCCGTGACAGGACAGATGACGGACTTCGGACGGATCAAGGTGGAAAAACCCAATCTCTTCATTTCCCCTCGATCCCCGCTTTTAAAATCTCAGAGCACACACATGCTTGCGTGCTCCCCGCTTCTCTCGACCGACCTCTGTCCTTGCTCTCTGCCGGCCTCGGCTCTCTTGGCCAGACTGGCCTTCGACACCCAGGTAATCTTCGCTCAGCTACACTGAACTCTGAGATGTCTTAGCTGCTCACTACTGCTACGGCTCGTTTGTCGTTGGTTACTTCTCCCCACTAGCAGCAAACCATGAGGAAGCCTGCCTGGACCACATGTGGGAGGGGAAGAGACCTGAGTGCCAGGTCTCTGCACCCGGTCCCAGGGGTGGGCATGCCTGGGGCCTTCTGTCAGAGCCCCCGCTCCACTCTTCCGAGGTTCAGGCGACTGCAGAATGAAGTTGCGGGTAAGACCGTGAGTGAGAAGCAAAGCACCGGTGACCGGAGCGATTTCACAGTCCGTTTGCGCCGATCACGCTGGCGTCCCGTGCGCCAGGAGAGTCCCCACCACGAAAACAGCGAGTGAAATGACTCGGTAATGCGACTGGGCTATCCCAGGAGGCAATGGGGTGTTGTTTGTGCACCAGTGTGAACTCTCCTGCATGTTCTAGGTGGAGAACCCGGCCAGTCATTCAATCTTCCCACGAGCCCGCGGGGGCGGGGCCTCTCCCCACGCCAGTGACCCGCCTCCCGCCCTAGGCGCCCCTTACCTCCTGCAGTTTGATCTCCTCGGGCTGGAGGATGTCCAGCACCCCGCTGCTCCGAATCTCAGGGAGATCCTGCCAGAGGTTGAACCTCGAGTGGGGGTTGCTGAGCAGGCAGATCTGCGGCAGAGCCTTCCTCTCCGGCGGGCTTGCCAGCTCCTCCTCCTCCTCCTCCTCCTCCTCCTCACCATCCATCTCCTCGCTGGCCGGGGAGCCCGGGGTATTATCTTGTATCTCTGCATCCTGTTGCCTCCTGGTCTCAATTTCCTGGAGAGTTGATTTATCTCGGTATTCCTGATACAGGAGCCCTGAAATCAGATAGAACTGGAATGAAGAAAAGTAAATAATTTCCAATGACGCTCTTTCCGAATCTCTAAGTCGAAGCTTTGCTCTCTTACTCAGGGCAAGGGCTCTGCCTGTGACACACGGCCAGACCCACACCTGTCTCGGGAAGGGCTCTACCACGGAGTACACAGCCGCAAGGATTGGCATGTGCAAGTTTTTTCAACAAAGAATAAAGAGATCCCCGAACTGATTTAACAATCCAATCACATAAATGCACGCTTTCCCCATGTGTGCCTGGCAAACGACGAGGATCTACAACTTGATGTTTAATAACCAGTGTGTGCAGAGTGGATGGAAATGTCCCAATTACATTTGGACATCCCAACAGGATGCTTTCCACAGCCTTAAACGCTTCCTTATTAAAACCCAAGTATATTCATTTGTGAACTGGGAGTAGTTGTCAATTCTCATTTTGAAGGAAAAAATATTTCAGCAGCTTTAGGATTCACAAGGGAAACAAACATTCCTTTTTTGCTTTCGCAGTTTCAGACTTCCTTCCCTGACCAACTGCGCTTGAAATAAGTTCATTACAAGTCTCCAAGGTGATTTGGGGGTACATATGAAGCAGCCCAGAGGTAGCACCTCCATAGGGAAAAACTCATTTCAGACATCCTGTACAGAGAGGCAGAAAGCTTCAGTGACAAGGTGGGTCCCAGCCCAGGCAGAGGGGAAGAGGGGCAGGTTGGGGAGGGGGAGTGGGAATCCTGCCAGGAGTGAGGCTGGGAGGAGAGGGGGTCAGACCCCAAGGGTCTTGTCTGCTTGCTGTGCCCTGGAGGCGGCAGTCTGTCCTGTGGGCAAGAGGGAGGCCCCAAGAGACCTCCGGCAAGCAGCTCTGGTCTAAACTTGGGGAAGCCCACGGATGGGAAGAAAGAGGCTGTGACACTTCTCCATCTGAAAGTGATGACAGAGGCCTCAGTGCAGTGGTGATGGAAGGACAGAGCCATGCTTGATTCGGGGGACAGTGACAAGGTGGTAGGCGGGTCCTGGGGACTGGCTGGTGCTGCTGCATCACTGATAATATCCAGGTGACCAGTTTGGCAACAAGGTCAGGTGGCCCCATTCGAGGAGATGAGGAACTCAAGTGGAGGGTCCAACGGGGGGAGCGGGTGGTGGAGAGGTCCGGTGGGTAGCCAGACACACTGGTCTGGAGGGCAGTCGGGGCCCCTCGATATGTCTGTCTGTAAAACAAAGATGGTTTTCCCAGGAAACTTCTGGTAAGGATAAATGTACCACTTGTAAAGCACTCTCTCTTGTAATGCAATACAAATGTTAGCTATTATTCCTTCTTTATCTAATTGTTAAATATATCTAAACAGTAGAAAAAAGAAGGGAAGAAAAACCGACTGACTTTGAAATCTTGAATGCGGCTGGATAGATTAGATTCATAAAGAGGAACGCAATAAATGTGCCCTGTGGATTAAAACAGTTGGCTCCCTATGCTCCATGACACTAAATTACAAAGCCTTTACGTGAGTCTGTAGCATTTACTTAAAAAAAAGGAATAAATAAGGCCTCATAAGTTTGCAATGTTATAATCCACCAGAATACAACACGGAGTTAATCTGACAAAGGAATGAAAAAGAAAAATCAAAGTCTAAGCTAAATGCGATCCAAATTGAAGGTCCATAAAGACAGAGGTTTAACATGGCCACATACACTGGTTCAGTCATAAGCATGACGTCACAAATTTTGCTGACATTGAAGCAATGACACTCCTGTGGTTCTGATCCTATATTTATGGAGGTTTAAAGAAACCAGGTTTCCACAGCTGACTTGGGGTCACTTTTCAACACAGCACAGTGCCTCTCTCACATAGTAGATAAGCAAGTATCTGTTGACTTGAACACCTTTTAAAAATGCAGTTTCCGACCTTCACAAAAGTGTCTAACTTTTTCGAAGTTTCGAAAATAACTCTCATGTATGCAACGGTTGGCAAGTCATGGATGAAAATGATCTCCAACTTAATATGCTGAAAAGAGACATAAATATCAACATTGTAGGCAGCTGGGTTGAAAATAACATTTCTAGGATCACATTGTGGCAGACACTGTTGGCTGCCTTTTCTC
>NW_011889192.1:383543-388334 GCF_000151845.1 Pteropus vampyrus
ATTGAAGGTCCATAAAGACAGAGGTTTAACATGGCCACATACACTGGTTCAGTCATAAGCATGACGTCACAAATTTTGCTGACATTGAAGCAATGACACTCCTGTGGTTCTGATCCTATATTTATGGAGGTTTAAAGAAACCAGGTTTCCACAGCTGACTTGGGGTCACTTTTCAACACAGCACAGTGCCTCTCTCACATAGTAGATAAGCAAGTATCTGTTGACTTGAACACCTTTTAAAAATGCAGTTTCCGACCTTCACAAAAGTGTCTAACTTTTTCGAAGTTTCGAAAATAAGTCTCATGTATGCAACGGTTGGCAAGTCATGGATGAAAATGATCTCCAACTTAATATGCTGAAAAGAGACATAAATATCAACATTGTAGGCAGCTGGGTTGAAAATAACATTTCTAGGATCACATTGTGGCAGACACTGTTGGCTGCCTTTTCTCTGTCCCCTCACACCCCTTCTTCCCAGCTGGCAGGGGAGAGGGGTTCTCTTTGGGTGCTGACCATTCTGTGCTCGGGGAAGGGGATGAATGTCGACTGATTAGAACTTGCTATGATAGTTCCCTTCCCCTGGCCAGTGGTGGGTTTAGACATGAGCCTGTGACACAACCTGGCCGAAGAAAATAAGGGGACAGCTTACATCTTGGAGAAAGGCTTCTCAAAAAGATGTCCCTCCCCAATAGACACTTGAAGACAAACTGTCCTTTTTTGCTTTTGCACATGACTGCTTGAGGATGTGATGTCTGGAGCTGTGGCAGCCACCCTGTGACATAAAGCTCAAATGCTGAGCATAGCGGAGGGAAAGGAGCTGGGTGATTGCTTGGCTGAAGGAACAAACTCTGGAACTTCCTACTTCTGGGCTCATTAACGGAGATAGAAAACTTCCATCGTTTGAGGTCATTTTTGCTGGATATTCTGTTAGTCTCAGTCAAAGACTCCCAATACATGCAATTCTAAAATTTTCTTCAAACGTTATTCTTCTTCCCGAAGTATTTAGAATACGAAATTAAAAACCCATTTTCCCGAAGTTACTGTGATTACAAGGCGTTAGACACGCCGTGTAACCATTTTTCATAACCTGTTTATTAGCTTTAAAATTCAGATTAAAAGAGAAATAGAGTAGCTTTACCTGAGAAACTATATGTGATCTGATTAAATTTCTGTACTTGATGTACTGTTACTACATCATGTTTTCCTATTTTATACCTTGCACATTCAGCGAGCACAACTTTATATGGGAATTAACCTTACCTCTAAAATCTCGCACCTGGTATTATATCCATGCGGAATTAAAGGCTCAGTTCCCATCTCCTCTAATTAAAATGATCTATTCCAGGCTGGCTGTGCAGCCCTGCACAAGAATGTAAGCCCCCAGCTCCTCTTCCCAAAGCCTCTGGAGTTGTTCAAAATCACATTCTCTGAAGAGAATAAGTTTTTTCTTTGAATCTTTCCAATAGAAACTTCTAAAGGGCAGGAATTTATTTTATTTTATACCAAGTACCTTCTATGTGCCAAGCATTCGTTAGGTGTCAGAGACAACAGTAACAGTGTGCATGCACACATGCGCACACGTGTGCGCGTGCACACACACACACACACACACACACGCACACCACCAATCACAGGGATTCAGGACCCACGATCTATGATGCCGGCTGTATACCATATCATACATAACCCTGGCATAATTCTGTTCTGGCCTCTGTGGGAGCCACTGCAAAATCCAACACAGTGGCCTGCAAGAGGCCCAGGTATTCAGTTCGCTTTTCTCCCCCCTCAGGCCCACTGTGTCTTTAGGAACCTGTCATCCTCTCCTGATACCTGGCAAAGACTTCACTTCACTCACAAAACTAAAAACAGGCAGGGCTGGTGTAGGGATCTGCCTAGCACAGGCCTCAAGTCTGTCATGAAGGGCGTGAGAAGAAGACAGTGACGGCTGTGCTGTCCTTCGTCTGCTGGGCACCTAGTATGGGCCCAGCCCAGGAACCACAACAAGAGTCACCATTATACCAACAGATACTGGCAGGAGGCCATGGGAGAAAAGACTCAAATGCCAGTCCCTACTACCAGAGTCCCCAACACTCGGGCCAGGGACCGGTACCGGTTTGTGGCCTGTTAGGAACCGGGCCGCACAGCAGGAGGTGAGCGGGGAGCGAGCGAAGCTTCATCTGTACCTGCAGCCGCTCCCCAGCGCCAGCATCACCGCCTCAGCTCCGCCTCAGATCCTCAGGTGTTAGATTCTCATAGGAGCGCCGGTGCCTGGTGCCAAAAAGGTTGGGGACCGCTGCTCTACACTTTACCACGTGAGGAAACCGAGGGCCAGGATGGGCAGGCACCAGAGCTCAGGGCCCCTGACTTTGGGCTCATGGCACTGGCCCAGCAGGTCCAGTCATCTCGAGAGAGATGTCTCCACAGGCCCATAATGCAGATGGGAGGCTCTCTCTCCCGAAAGAAGAGGCTCAGAGCTCCCTCCACCCCATTTCCTCCCTAGTCATGACATTGACCTTAGCCAAAGAGAATTCCTTTCAAGATGGTGGAAGCCTAGGCCTTCAGCGTTTGTCAGGGCAGAGGTGGCTCTCCTCACCACCAAGGACAATGTGGCAGGGAGGTGGGAGAAAGTGGTTTTCAGGAGTCTGTTCTCCTATCCGCAAACAAAGAGAAAGCCACTGCCACCATCGCCACCCGGCCTGACAGGCTCCTGGAGTCAGCAGCCTAACAGCGTGCAGTGTATGTACCACCCCCTCAGCCTGGCAAGGGCTCAGCTCCTCTCAGGGTTCAGTTTGGAAAAACCCCTGCCAGGGAAGAGTGGGCCGCCCAAAGTTTCCCCAAGGCAGGGTCTCCTGGGGCAACAGACGCTCCGCTTCCACTCGAGGCACTTGGTGTCTATCTGAGCATTTGGGATAGAGGACAATAATTATGTTTAGGGAAGCAATTTTCTAAACCTAGGATTTTGATTTGGCAAGTAGAATGTCTGCTGCTCTGCAGACACTGAAGAACAAAATGATTTTCTAAGCAGCCGGTACCATTTTCTGAATAACGGAACCCACATTACCCATTCACTGCCACCTCTGGTGACAACGATGAGAACTAGTTTTATGTCATTAGCAATTTTTGACTTTTAAATGCAAGTGCTCCCATTCTTGGGACACCTTCTCAATCCACTTTCTGCATTTATGGGGCGTCAGCTGCAGCTGTGTGAAAGCTGGACGCCCGCAGGCTGCACCCCACACCTCCCCGCCATGTTCCAGGAAAGGCAGGGAGAGCAGGGCTCCCCTTCCTAACACAGAGGCCTGGGGCAAGGGGCTCCCACTTTCCTTCTCCTTTGCCTCTCCCCCTGTGCAAAGTCTACACTGTCTCCTCCTGAATGGCATCTGTCAGCCTGGCTCCCCTCTGCAGAGTCTCTTTGTCCAAGTCTTCCTCAGGCCCCTGCGCGGCTGTAGCTCATGGCCCTCCCCGCCACTCCTGCGTGGCACAGCAGTGCCTCACCTCTGGTCTCTCTGGCAGAAGTGAAAAGGGGACACAGAGCCCTCTCCCAGGACAGGGCTGGGCAGGTAGACCTCTCAGGAGGGGGCAGGACAGAAATGCATTTGCTAAAGCCAATTATAAAGCACTATAAATGTGGAACCATGTAAAACAAAATATGTCAAAACGTTCCTTAGCCACGTCACATACATTCGCTCACAGCAATGCAAGGGCTTCGCACAAGCAGGGGGGCCCTGCAGAGTCCAGCAGCAGCCCACACTTCCCGCGGATGGGACACCCACCTATTTGTTCGATGAGGTTCCTCCAGGAGTCGGCGGGAATGGGGTGGATCCTTTGCAGGGCCTCTGTGAGCGTGGTGGGGCTGTCGGCCAGCGCCGGGCACTCCTCGGGCGTGGTCCCATTTCCCGGGGTGGAGGACGACTCGCTGCCAGAAAGAAGCAGAGGCAGGTCGGTTATTTTTAAGCGACGACACATCTCGGCGGGCTGGCGAGAGGAATCCGCACAGGGGGCCCTGGCCAGCTGGACCCGCGGGGACTGTCCAGGCTGAGCGGCCGCAGAGGCCACCGCCCCTCCAGGCCAGGCGGGCCCCACAGGCCCTCTCTGTCACCGAACCAGGGCGCGACCGGGTGATTCATTCCCACACCAGCCCGCCCAAACCTTCGTGTTTTCGGAGCTCTAGGGCAGGCGTCGGAAACTTGGCGCGCCTTGCCCGCTCCGCGGCGCCGCCCGGACACCCCGACGGGTCCAGCGGCAAGGAGTCCAGCCGGCGCTGCGCACCCCGTGCAGCCCGCAGTCACCCGGTCCCCTTTAGGCTCCGGTGCTCCCGTCCCAGGGCCCTGCGACGCAGAGAGGGGACGCGGAGCGGGATGCGCGCACCCAGGGCGCCTGGGAGACGCCCCGGGGCAGGGGCGAGGGCGTCGGCTGTCCTGGCCCAACGCACCCTCAACCCCAACGCACCCCCAACCCGAGGCGGATGCCGGCACAACGGGGGCTGCTGGTGGCGAGGTGGGGCATAGGCCGTGGGTGTCGGCGTCCCTGGTCGAGGATGCGAGCTGGGGCCAAAGACTCGCGGGGGAGACGCGTGGGGGTCGGGACCGCCGCTCGTCCTCACCTGCCGGGCAGGTGTCCCGCAGCCGAGTCGCGCGCGTCGCTCTCCGAGGTGGAGCTGTCGTGGTCCACCGCGCAAGCTGCGCTGAAAGCTGCTGCCAGCAGCTCCATGGGGGCCGGCGGCCTGGCGGGCGCTGGCGCGGGGTAGGGGGCCACGCTTGGGGCCCGGAGCCGGGCCGGGGACAACGAGCG
>NW_011889192.1:388844-403876 GCF_000151845.1 Pteropus vampyrus
GCAAGGCGAACTTGGAAGGTAGGCGCGAGGCGACCCTGTGCCCTGCGCGCCCTAGGACCTACGCCTTGTCCACACCGCTCGTCCTCAGCGATCCCCCGAAGTAACCAGCCCCGGGATCCCACCTCTGCTGCCCCAGACTCAGCCTCAGGGGAGTGCGTTCTCACTGGAGGTGTCGCTGTCCTAGGGAGTCCAAGACAGACTGGGGTCTTAGCCCCTGCACGCCCGCTCCTGACCCTGACTAGGAAGAGGGGGACAGCGCCAGGCCTCTTCCGGGCGCGTCTGGCCACCCTCGGAGACCCGCCGGCCCTGGTGGCCCGGGATGGGCATGGGGCCTGGTTTTCCTGCCAGGTCACATTGACTCGGAATCTAAACCTTCGTGTTAGCAGCTAGTTGAATCCGCTTCTGAATACAAAAAGCAAGCAAGAACTGGAGTTGAGTGGAGTGTGAGTGATCCCGTGCGACGAGGAAATCATCAAGCCTGCGGGCACACTCCCCGCTGGCCTCTCTGAGCCCAGCCCGCCCGCTTCCCTGGAAGGGCACTGGTGACAGCGGCTGCTCCTGAGGGCCAGGGCCAGTTCTGATGGGTACCTTCGGAGGACACCTGGGGGGAAGGGGAGGCGTGAGGGGAGCGCAAAGTGGAAAGTCTCCACTGCACATCCCGCCCACGGGGAATTCGTTTAAATTAACAAATTCCTTGTTTTTGGATGCAAATACTCCCGGTGGGAGGGGTTCAGTTACTAGTTAGTTGGCTCTAATAGGTTCCTTAGCTTGTCTTAGGTTGTCTAAGGTAACAGCTGGGGGAAGGGAGAAGAAAACTCCCCTCCCCAGGCATCAGGGCTGCAGCCGGGGGCGCCCCTCCTGCCCCGTGCATCTCCCCCCAGTTCTGACTCTGGGAAAGGTGCTCAGGGTGACCACAGCCCAGTTCCAACAGCTGCCACTTAGCCCTAGTTCTCCTCTAGGGGCCAAAATGGACGGGCCTGATCTCTTGCACTTAGGGCCTCAGAGTGCCCCGTGACAACCATTCGCTCTCCTTTTCCGAGCCACGCCCCTCGCTGCCTTGACTCAGTCCACAGGTCTCCAGACAGCCCTCTCTGGAGCTCTATGTTTTCATCTGCTCACTGGCCAACTGCGCCTGGGTGTCCCCTAAACACTTCACCAGTGCATTCTGTCTACTGAAAAATGATATGGTCTAGGTGTTTCGTCACCAAAAGGGATTTATTTGGGAAAGAGAACGGGTTGCAATCCAGTGCATGCAGACATGGTGAGCCAGTCTAGCCCAGGGCCAAGACGAGGGGGTATTTATAGAAGAGAGAAGGAAGTTAGAGCCCTAGAGCTTTATTATAGACTTAGCATATATTCTTCCTGTAGGGTTCTTGCATGTAGGGTTCTCGTGGTTACGTAGAATATGAGAACTTCCGTGAGCCCCTGATCCCTCCATCGACCCTCCTGACTGATTATGCTTAAAGTTCCAGTCAGTCTTTATCAACTCACATCTCCCCACTGCCATCAGCGGCCAACCAGGAGAACAGGCAGAAGGTGAGAGCTGGTCCCCACTTTGCCTGTACCTCTCGTCACCCCACACATCACTGAGACCCCTGGACCCCCAAAGTCCTTTAAAGCAGTAACCCCCTCCTTGGCATTTGGGCCTCTCCCCACCCAGTTCATCCTCTCTCTGTCCCCTTTGTAGACTATGGGTCTGCTTCAGTCCCTCCCCTGCTTAAACACCCGAGCTGGAATGCCACCAACTGAGGGTGAAGGCGAGCCTCATGGTACTCTCCTGGGCTCTTCACCGAGCATCCCATTCTGTGCCAGCTTCCTCGGGCCACTGTCCTTGGTGATTCTCCTGAGGCTTTGTCTCCCCAGGCACGTTTCCGGGCTCTGGGTTTTTGCAAGGGCTGCTCCCTCTGCTGGGACTCTGCTCCTCTGGGGGAGTCCTCGCTCTCACAGTCCAGGGTGCACAGGGCATCCCCGGAGATGCTTCCCCCGTGTGACCAGCACCATCTGGGACCGTCCTTACACTGAGCCATGGGCTCCTCCAGAGTGGGCCCTCGCCTTTCACCAGGGTCCAAGGAAGAGGGTAATCGCTAGGACCTGCAGCTTTGCATGGCTTCTCCACCCCTTGAATCGAAGGTAACATTGAGTGAAGCTGTTACTTTCACACTTTGCTGCACCAAGGGGAAAAGATTAATTTTTTAAAATCAGAAAATATTCCAGTGAAATTACATATATTAAGGTGAACATAATCAAACCTTCCCATTGAAAAATAAGCTAAAAATATCTTCTTAATTATAAAATCAGTTTAGAAAGTCGCTGAGTTCTGAAGGCATATAACCTTATGTTCTATTTTCTACCCTATTTAGTACTTATTAAGCAGGCTTATTCCTAAAATCTTCACTTAACTGACATTTTGCTCGCAACATACTTTATTCACAAAATAAAGTATAGATAAATATTTCAAATATACCTGATTAACACACGATAGGCGTTCTATAAGTATTTGTTAAGGAATTAATGGTACGTTTTGAAAAAAATATTCGGCATTAAAAGAAAAAATAAATAAATCGACAGGCCAAAAGGGAATTACTTTCGCTGAGCTGCGTCACCAAACCAAAATTTAATAACTAACCTAACTGCAGTTTCAGCCTCTCCCAGGAGTGTAATTCGAAGCCAGTCAGTATGGATTTTCCTGGTCAGCCCTGGTGAGGGCATCTGCTTGATAGGACCCCCTTTCTTCTCCTAAGGGAAGGTGTCCCTGGCCTGGAACAATCCAGTCTTTTAACTTCTTGGTCTCACTCTCTTTCGGTCTTTAAAAAGCCTTCCATTTGGTACAAGTCATCAGAGAGCCCTTCCAGTTGCTACGTGGAATGTTGCAGATTCACGAATTGCTTAATAAAGCCAATTAGATCTTCCAATTTACTCAGCTGAATTATGTTCTTTAATATTATTTTACGTATTTTATCTAAAGATTGTTTATTTTTTCCTTTTGGTTATAAAAGGTAAATTTTGGGGGGGGGGGAAAGTGGATTCTTATTTAGATAGCTACCTTAGTCTTCAGGAGTCCTCATTTATGTTTATAAGATGTAATCTTATTCTGAGGGAGAACAGTTTATTTTTGTCACCCTCAAAGGACTTTTTCAGTTGCTTTGAAAACCAACAAATTTAAACCACATAGTCAGATCCAGCAGCAAATCCACAGAAGGCTACAGCCTCAAGGGATAAATGGAGCCCCAAAATCTAGGGAGAAAGTTAGGAAAAGGGCAAGATATAGCCTCTCTCACTGAAGCTCCAAGAAACCCATATTTGATGGATGCAAAGATTTTTCCACAAGGAGACTTGTCAAAAGTAGATCGTTCGGCTGTATGTTTGGAAGTATTTTACTGAAGAGTTGGAGGTGGAGATCTTAGTTTTGATTATAAGGATAATTTGTAAATGTGAGATTGTAACATGTAATGGAAATAAGTTAAAAACACAGTCGGTTTAGCCCTGTGTAGTAAAGCATTAATCATACACAAAGAGAAGCCTGACCTTTGTCCTAGTCTCCTGGGAGGCGATCTCTAAGCCATCAGAATGTTACTCTGATAAGAGTGTCTTTGCTTACCTGGGGGCATCGGGTCATGTAATAGCTCAACCTCCAGAGACATTGAAGACAGAGGGCAGCCACCTGGGTGGCCAGCCAGTTCTAGGTGATCAAGCTCCAATAAAAACTCTGGACACCAAGGCTCAGGTGTGTTTCCCTCCTTGGCAATATCATCACACACCGTTGCCGGGGAAATGTTAGCGCTGGCCATAGCACCGTGGGGACCGGACAACTGGAGGATCTGAGCAGAGCTTCTCTGGACTCTGTCCTGTGCGTCTCTTCCCTCGACTGATTGAAATGCGTGGGCTTTCACTGTAATAAACTGTTATCCTTGAGTATAACTGCTCTCAGTGAGTCCTGAGTTCCAGCGGATTTCTGAACTGGAGGGTGGTCTTGGAGCCCCCTGAATTCTGCAGTGGGTGTCAAAAGTGAGGGTGGTCTCGGGGGCCGTCTCCTCACTCTGCAAGCCTCCAGTCTGATTTAGGGGACGGCAGCCCTCTCCAGCCTTGTTTTCCTTGATCACTTTTTCTCTCCCTCAGTCTGCCCTATGCACAGCTGCCGGTCAGTTTTCCTCAAACATATCTGATTCCACACACCTGTTACCTTAAGTGATTCCTCAGTACCTTGCTGGTAATTCATTGCTAATGAAGTTAACTTACAGCCCAGGCCTCGTGAAAGCCGGGTCACCCCCGAGAGCTCCCACGGGCCTGCCCTGTGCTCCATGAGTACTCCCTGTTGCATGGTTTCTCTTCCCAGTGGACTTGAGATTTTGGGGGGCAGCTATGAAGATGGCATCTACCTCTGCATCCCCAGCATCCAGCACGTCCAGGAAGTACCAGGAAGTCGATGGTGAATAGGGAAATACACAGAAGCTGGTAGGTGTTATGTGGACATGTCCTTGATTTCGGTCTTTCTCCTACGGTTATTGGGTGCAGCATTAGCATTGCCTCTGTGTTACTTCTTGCCCTTATTTGGTCACTAAAGATGTTTCTTGAACTGACCTCTTTGGAAACTAGCAGGCTTCTAGGCTCAAGCTTGGGGGTGGTAACTGTGACCTGCTGTGGTGAGTCAAAAAAAAAAACACAACAAAAAAAACAACCGTGAAAACTGGACTCAGTGTTTCGGTGAGGTGAGGAGTGTTTTGTTTTTGTTTTTGTTCTTGTTTTTTTTTTTTTTTTTTTTGACATGGTTGCTATAGTGGACAATTGTTACAGTTTTGGTTAAATAGAGAAAAGCCTAGAGGGATGCAGAGATGAAACCTTTGTCTGGTTTAAGGAGACATGCTAGCATAGGATAGGTTTCAGTGATTTTGGAGAGGGGCACTGAGATCTTAGTGCTTAATTGCTAAAGATTCGATATTGCTATGCTGAATACATTTTCAGAGTCAAAGGCAGGTGGTCAAGCCTTGCTCTACCTCCGGGCAGGAGAGGCAGCCCGGGTGCTATTGCCTGGCGAGGGAAACGTTAGAATTTCCAAAGCATTTTGATAGTTTATGTGTCCTTACTAGTGCCCTTGAAAGGCTGAGACAAAGGGTGGTCATATCTTCAATTATGAGATGCAGACAACTGCACGACCTTGAGAGAAATGCATTTCTCAAAATAAGCTCCTTGAAATGACTCACGAATGAGACACTGTAACTGTCGTGTGTTTGTTTGAAACTGTGGAAGAATGGAAGATGGCCTCGACTGTGAGTTTCTTTGGTGCATTCCTAGCCAAGAGGTCCTGGGACACACAGGGTCCAAGGATTTGGGCTGTGGGTGATGTCATGGCTTTTGATCAGTAGGAGCATCGTAAAACAAGGGGACCCAAGGAAAAATACTGTTATATCCAAGATATGTTGATGAAATTTGGAGAAAATGAGATAAGAAGTTGTCTAGATAAACAGACTTTATATTTTAGGTTATGGTCATGGAGGTTTCTTATATCGTTAGTTGGAACTCAAACTGTAAAGGAGCCAATAGCTCACTTCCTTCCACTTAGGTTTATTCATTTTAAATCACCTTATAAACTACATAGTTAAATGTAACTTAGCCTTATATGGAGTGAGTTGTATTATGTATTATAAAATAGGAATGATATTATTATTACTATTACTGTATTACTGTTCAGGAAGTCTGCATTTATCACTAAAATACATTCACTATGGCAATGGAGACTATATTGCTTCATCATTAACCAAATGTAGCAAAATCATTTAAGGTATGAAATAATAAGGAAAAAGATGTCCATTCATAAGCAAAGTAGACTTGAAAGAATAGCATGTAGTTAACAAAATTAACGACTAGAAATTATTCACACACTGTTCCTTGAAAATTGCAAGTAACTGGATTTTAGAGAAGTATTTTCCACAACAAGAAGTAGTACGATAACTTTTAATTTCTCATTGAAACAAACCTCTCATCCTCAACATACAGTAGAAAGAATGTTCTTTGTTGAGTCACCAGAACTAAGCGTTCAAGGATGTAGAGTCTCATAAAAAGACCACAACGTCTTTGTTAGAGACCAGTCACTTTACGGGACCTGTTAGAGACAGGAATGAGGTGTACCACCAGACGAAGTGCCCATTCTAGGTTCCTGACCGCCCATCATAATGTTGACGATAACGCCTGTCTTCCCAGGAATTCAGAGCTTTTGACTACTTTCAATATTTCTATTTTGAAGATTCTAATAAAAGAACTGGGGAGATCAGCATAGAAATCAGCACCAAACAAATGAATGTTATCCTAAAGAGAAAGCATGGTATTTCAAAAACATGCCAGATACACAGCCATCAGAGAGGTTTGAAAATGGATGGGCTGTTAGCTAGCTAAGGCTTGCAAACGGTCATGTGCCTCTGGGCATCTATACCACCGTTGTGGGTGGGTGGGTGGGGGGTGATCTGGACCACCCACATCGTAAATCTGCAAATGCTCATAACTTTAGTAAACAGACTCTACTTCTAGGAATATATCCTAATGAATTGTAGGAATCCATGTGAAAATATTAGCTAAGAGAATGTTTATTATAGTGTTATGTATAATAGTGAAATATTTGGAGCAACCTGAATATCCAATAATAGAAGATTGACTATTTAAATTATGACATATCTCTAAAATGGAATGTCATTAAAAATGATATTCAAAATATCTAATAATCAGGAAAGATGTCCATAATATGGTGAATAGACAGGCAGATTCCCAAACCGGATGGTAGTATGATCTTCTTTGGTTTATAAGTTGATTTATCAAGATGGAATTTTAAGCACACACATATGTTTAAAACAGGGCTGGAAGAATAATTTCCGAAAACACTTCTCAGAACTTGCAGTCGATCAGTTGGAGTCTGAGAGAACTTTCCTCCTTTTACTCATGTGTGTTTAAAAGTTTTTCTACAATAAATGTGTCACTTATGTAATAAAGGGGAAAAAGTTACTTTTAAAAAAACATTGGTCCCTTAATTGCATAAATTTAGAGCATGAGTTTAAAGCATTCTCGTAGCCGGAGGGAATCCTGATGAACTTGAAAAATTGGGCCGAGCTATTTTGTGTTCTCTAGATTTACTTGGGAGAAGACATACCTCAATTCGTTACATAAATCTATCTTTTCAAAATCTCTTCAGTTCCCAAAGAATCATGAATTCAGATTTATAGTAGATTACTTTCTGGCATCTCTTCAATTAAAGCGCTTACCTGGCATTCTACTCTCCATGGTTATAAAAATAGTCTTTTTCCAGAAATTCCCCATTTCCTTCTGTAAATCTACGTGTATGATTCCTAATCAGGATGCTTCTTCCTTTTCTCCTCAAGTCATGGTTCCATCAAAGGGGTCATCACTGCCTCCCATCAAAGGCAGGTCACCCGAACACCACAAGCCCTTCTCTGCCTCTCCGCATGGGCACATGGCACCTGTGCTGGCTCAGATGCTACCTCCTCTGTGAAGCCCACCCCCATCCCATGCCGTAGCCGGCTCACTCTTAGGATTTCCTATTAGCAGTTTGCCGGGACTTTTCTCAAGGCTCGATCACTATCTTGGAGAATTATTTCTCTGTCCTACTGGACTGTGCACAGTGATGGGACTCAGCCTAATTGACATCACCCCACTTGCGGGTCTCGTGGGCAGAGAACTTGCACATCCTGGAGCTCAAGATATGTTTGCTGAGCGAAGGCAGTTGAAGGAGGCTCGAAAGCACAGACATTCTTTTGGTATCATTTACCAGTGCCTCTCAGTAAATTCCAGCCATAGAAACATCTCATAAACCCTTTTCTTTCATCCACTAAATACAAACCTCCCATCCTTGCTACTCCCTTTAAATGTGACTGTACCTTTAGCTAAAGTACTATTATTATCTGGGGGGTGGAGAATCAGACTACCCAGCGAAGAAGTGAATTTCGCTTTTGTTTCTTTACCTCCTGACCGTTCAGCCCCACTCCAAGCTGATCAGTCGATGTTTCTTTTCCTAATTTTAAACCTGTATCTCGTTTTTTTTCCACGCAGTGAAGACTGCATGCTAAATGATCGCTCTGTCTAGAACGTGGCTCAGCCCTCGGAGTAGCTTTTATCTGTCACGGAGTCAGCGGGATCTCTCAGGCTCAGGGTAAAATGATGGTCCTTAATAGGTCTCCCTTGGCTTCCTAACCACCGGGGTCTTTTGTAGGTTTCTCAGAGGAGTGTCTTAAGCTTGCCAGAAATACATTCTTCCGTTTGAAATTAGCATTTGTTCTTAAAAAAAAGAAGAGATCCTAACCTTTTGTCAGTTAAATGTTTTCTCTAAGAAGTGATGGATTCTTACCAAGAGGGAGGAAGGTCTTCTTGACACAGTGAGTCAGAGGAATGACAGAACGGGGTAGGAAAATTCCTTCCTGTTGCAAACACCTGAGCATACTCGAGGTCCTTTGCTTACCCCAGGGTCCTCACTGTCCGCATTTGACACACTGTGAATCCCCATCAATTATGCACTTACCTGTTGGAGCGCTCTCAGTTTTCTGGGTTGAAGTTCACTGTTATTACCGAATTGAAAATCTTCAGGGGAGACAGGCACTCACAGACATTGCCGATGGGAGAGCAAAGCTGTCCAGCCTCAGATGGGAGGGACTTAGACCATAACGAGCAAAACCACATGCGTGCAATGGGCTGAATGTTTGCGTCCCCTCAAAATTCACATGCTGAAATCCTAACCCCCAAGGTGATGGTGTTGGGAGCCGGGGCCTTGGGAGATGATGAGGTCAAGAGGGTGGGGCCCTCATGAATGGGGTCAGTGCCCTCGTAAATGCAACACCCAAGAGATCCCTAGCCTTGGTCTTGGATTTCGCAGCCTCCAGGACTGCGAGAAGGAAATGTTTGTCATTTCTAAGCCACCTAGTCTGTCATAGCAGCTAGATTGGACCCGGCAATTCCATTTCTAAGAATTTTCCCCGAGGACACATCTTGAAATGAGAAACAAGGTATACGCGAGGCCATTCCTTCACCGCGGCATTATTTTTGAGAGCAAAATATGGGAAGCCATTTACATGTTCATCCAAAGCTTGGCGGAAGGCGCCGTGGCAACGACGCAGGAGTCTGGCACAGCTGCGGGGAGGAGAGTGAGGGTGGCACTTGCGAACCGACACCCGCCGAGCCTCAGTGTTACGTGACCACGGCGTACGCGGCATGTGGACGAAAGGAGGCAAAGTCACACAGTTACACGCACTTTCTTTTCCCCAACAAGAAGCACAGGAAGGGAAAAAGAGAAATGAGCAACGACGGGTATTTCCGGAGTGGGGGTAGAGGGCAAAACCTTTCTGAGGGTACCTTTTTTTACAGTTTCGACTTGTAAACCGGGCAGATGTTTTACATATTCAAACAGTTTCTTAAAAATCTAAAAATGTGGGGAAAATGTCAAACCCTATAATTAAAAATAAACCGAAGCGGACGAACTTAAATAGTTATCAAACTGATACCATAACCACACTGAAAAAAATTAATTCAAGTAATTTTGGAATTAAGAACATTAATGAATAACATCCCCAAGATCTATTCTAGGACTAAAAAAAGCAAAGAAATCTTAAACTTTATTTAGTAGGTGTGTGAGTCGAATTATGTCCCTTAAGAAGTCCTGACACCTGGTACCTGTGAATGTGACTCGATTTGGAAATGGGGTCTTTGCAAGCATAATCTAGTGAAGGCGCTGTTCTCCTGGATTAGGGTGGGGCCTAACCCAATAACCGGTGTCATTATAAGAAGAGGAATTTGGACACAGAGCCTTAGAAACACGCAGACAGGAAAGTGCTATGTAAAGATGTTGGCAGAGATTGGAGTGATGCCGTCTACGAGCTAAGGAATGCCAGGGCTTGCCAGCAGCCACCAGAAACTGTGACAAAGGCGTGGAACAGGTTCCCCTAGAGCCTTTAGAGGGACTACCAATGCTTTGACTTTTGACTTCCGGTGCCCAGAACCGTTTTTAAGCCATCCGGTTTGTGGTACGTTGTTACCGCCTAGGAAACTAACATGGTAGATTTGCTGTTGGCTGTGGTACGAGGACAGCGAAATTCTTCTGTGTGGATGTGTAGCATAGAGGAATAGCCTCCACTATACTGACGTCGAGAACCAGGGTCCTTGGCGTTAGAAAACAGAGGTGATGAGCGAGGCAGAACGCCGGGTGCTGGGCTGGTGTCCGTGAGAACTCTCCTAGCTCTGTCCACAGGGAAGTCCTAGAAGCAATGCCACGCCAACGGCGATGAGCGCATAGAGCTTGGATTCTGTATACTACCCTGCCCTTAAAGGATCTAGGGCTCTTTTAAGAAATGGCTGACTCAAGGTCTGGGATACAGAATATATATGAAGTATCTTGCTGTGTCAGAGGCAAGAAAGTGCTCATAGATGGAGGGATATTTCAAAGGGACATAGTAACCAGCTTAAAGGGGCTTCTACCGGCCAAATTTACGACAGTTGGAGCATCAAAAGGAACGTGACAGCATTCCTTGGACTAAACACAGTAAATTAAACAATGAACCACACCATGCATCCAGAGTGATATTCAAAAACAAAATTCCCAGTGCCATGGTTGCTTCGGGAAGGCTCAGCAGTGCACGCCAAAAGCCATCGCTCGAAACGTTAATAGGAAAGAGGATACGAACATGGTCTCAGACCATCACCTTACAGAGAACTTGTTAGTTGCAAAAGGAAGAAATGTACCTTAACTCTGGAGCAATCTGGCAGCTTTTGAATTCACCAAGGGATCAAATTTAGCATGAGGCATAGTGGGCCAGCTGACATTCGTGCCTCCTGATGGGATGCAGTTTGAAGTACCAGGGTGCATCCTTGCTAGAAACGATTCACCTGGAGAGAATCAAGCGTCTAGCCCTAACTTCCAGTTTAAAGGAAATACAGTGAGTAATGGAACGATTTAACACACTGCAGCGTGAAGCAGACAAACCCACATTCTGCTGTGGATAAGCCTGTGGGTTCAAAAAGTCAGTCCTGAAAATCAAAACGGGGAGACCGTTTAGGTTATAGGACCCACAAGTGCAGTGTTTGGACTTGATTAGGTCTTGATTCGCAAACCCTAGCTTTCAAATACACTTTGGAAGCAATCGGGGAAATTTGAATATAGACTGGTCGTTCCATAGATTATGGAATGAGTGTGAGTTTTTTAGGTGTGATAATGGCATTGCGATTATGCGGAAGTTGTTGGCTGGACATTTAGGGGTAAAGCATTATGATGCCTGCAATTCGCTTTCATGTGGTTTATTGGAAATAGAGGAGGGAGAAAGAAAATACAAATATACAAGGCATTAATTTTTGAATCTATGTTGAGGGCATGTAAGAGTGCATTGTACTAGTCTTTCGATTTCTCTGTATGTTTGTTTTTTTTTCCTTTATAAAAAGTTGGTGAAAAGGAAAAAAAAAAACGTTTTCAGAGAAATAGCTCATTTGGTTTATAGAAATCTATTAACAATTAAGTTTAAATGTAGTCACATGTAAGGTATAGAACATTGAGTTTGGGACGGTGTAAACACTGAAGATGCGACGCGGCCTCTGCCAGTCGCCTTGCCAAGCTCAGGAGCCCTGGGGTGCTAGGACCTGCGGGAACATGAACCCCAGGAAGGCAGAGACTTTGGTCCCCTGTGTCCACTGCCAAATCCCCAGTGCCTAGGGCAAAGCCTGGATCATAGCAGGTGTTCAAAAGGCATCCATCTTATGAAGTGACGTGTACATAGCTCAGTGATAAATCTCTTTGATTTCTGATTATTTTTTCGGGATAGACTCTTGGTTTTTATTGCTTTTCACATATTTTATGACATTTTACAATAGGCTATACTGGTTTACACCCAACTAGTGTCTCTCTCTGCACTGTCTCCATTATTCAGTATTAGAATTTTAAGCAATTTGCCAATTCGATACATAAAAATGATAATCTTGTTCTATTTTGCATTTCTTTACTAGTGAAGTTGATTTTTAAATTTACGATCATTTATATTCTTTTGTGCACCGTCATTTCCTCTCGTTTGCTCGTTTTAATTTTAGGACGTGTATGTTTTTCTAACTGCTTTATAAATACAGTGTGTGGTATTGTTTGCACGAGTTTTTTTTTTTTTTTTTAAAGACGTGGCTCACTTCATAGGTTTTCCTATGAAATAAGAATCCTAAAATAAGTTACTTTTCCTTATTTCTAAAGGACGTATGAATCAAAGTATCAGTGAGGGCTGACAGGTGCTCAGTGATGGGAGTCGGGTAAACTCTGCCCCCCCTCCGCCCACCGGGATTCTAGGCATTACTTTCCCACTGGAGGGTGGGGCAGGGTGCTGGTCCAGGCCATGAGGATCTGGGGGTCAGAGAGGAGCCCCCCAGGGTCTTTCATGCCAGCCCCTGCCTTCAGTTGTACTGCAGCTTTACAAAAAAGACAACCAAGGGGCAAGACCTCTCCTTGGGTACACACTGTTCCAGGTTCGGGTCAGAGGCGTGGGAGTCAGGGGAGGTTCTTCGGTCCTGACGGTAGCTGTGACCTTGGGTCACTGTCAGGATGTCCCCTCCCACTCCCTGTCTTCCTGCCACTGTCTGAGATGGTGTGACCTGAAACTGTCACCATCAAAAGCAGACTTGCCCTTTCTGCCGGTTCAGTCTCTACCTCACTGATATATGGCGAACTTCACCACATGCCTCAGGATAAGACGCAAGGAAGGGCAGCTGACAAATTGTCAGCAACTGCCAAACCGTTCAGTAATTAGTTTATTCCACGAGTGACTATTCAGCGTCCGCTACCTACAAAGCTGCGACAGATGATTGGGTCTCAGTGCCGTGGTGACGTCGGGCACGTGGACGGCTTCTGCTGATTTCAAACGTTTGTTATGTGGAAACCCCAAAACATCCAACGATGAGGTGCTGATAACAGTATACTGTTTCTGAAAAAGTGTGCATTTTGAGGGTACATTGTTTCCCCTTTATAGTCTCCGAAGGATGTATCGTATTGTGTTTCCCATGTAGAGGCCTAGTGAATAATTTTTGTAAAATCACTGGATGAATTACATATTTAAAGTTGTAAACTTATATTTTCTTTGTTTAAAAGTTAATTAATTGTAGGAATGGAAGACTTTCTTTAAGAATTTGGTAACTTTACGGGAAAACTTCAGTGAGACTTAGCACCTTTATTTTCCTTTTTTCAAAGAGGCTGGATTTTCACTTGGGGTACCTAAGGTTGGGTCCCCCTGAGCTGAAGGTTCGAGCGTAGGTGATTCATTAAGGAGGAGCCCCCAGGAGAAACGAGGGAGCGAGACAGGAGGAAGCGGGACAGGAAGCAGGAGCCAGAGAGAGAGAGGAAAGCCGAGCAACGGAGCAGTTACAGCCAGCGCCGAGGTCTCCGTGGCTCCCACAGCGGACTCTGCAGTGTAAGCCACCCCTGGGGCTTGTCCCCGCTTGTGACAAGGAAGCTGCAATTTTTTATACTTTGGCAACAGTCGGTTTTTGCCTAAAGGCTTTGCGGAATGTGTGTGCGTGTGTGTGGGGGCAGGTACGAGAAAGGGAGAGAGGCAGGTGGGGTAGAAGGGCCCTGATGATAAGCATTTTGCCCAGACTCTGAGGTGTATGAGTAGGATTTACCTTCTACCCCAGCATCTAGAATGTTCCCAGTGTCTGAGTTATCTATTGCTGTGTAACAAATAACCCCAGGACTTTGCAGCTTATAGCAACATTTATCCTCCCGCGCAGCTTCTGTGGGTCAGGAAGCCCATAGCTCTGGCCCACGGTCTCACGAGAGGCTGCAGTCCAGCTGCTGCCAGGCCTGGAGGCTCCATTTCCGAGCTCACTCACGCGGATGTGGCAGGAAGCCTCAGTTTCTCGCCACGTGGGAACCTTCCTTGGGCTGCCTGCCAAGCGTCCTCATGATGTGGAAGCTGGCTTGTCCAGAACGAGTGATCCACGAGACGTAGAGACTGGTGCCCACTGCCTTTTGTGACCTCTACTCCAATGCACACCCTGTCACGTCCACCTGTCTGTTAGAAGCGGTCACAAAGCCCAGCCCACACTCCTCGGTGGAACGTGAGTCTCAGGCGGTGGGGTCACCGGAGGTGACCACTTCTGGGAGGTGGGCTACCACATGCTCTGCCAACTTTTTTGCTAGAAGTATTTTGAGGACAATCAGTGCTGCTCTCCCATTTGGTGAGTGTGACACTCCCCAAAGCAAAGACTCCAAAGTTGACAAGGACACTGGACCCTTTCTGGGTTCTTCTGCTGTCCCTTTAGCCCTCTCCAGGGGGCTGCATCGACCCAGGCACTGCCAGTGGCCCTCTTTAAACACAGCAGACTCTTTCTGCGAAACGCGTGACCTGTGATTTGACAGTCTGCCTCGAATGCAAGTCCGGCCACCTCCTTTCCGTAGCTCACACAGGTTCCTCCCTCGCCCAGGCACGATAGCCTTCTCTTGGCAGACAAGTGACTGTGCAACCTGGGAAGACCTGAGTCCTGGTATAATAATTAAACTCGGCCAGAATAGAGCATGCTATTCTGCAGTGTGAGGTCAAGAACTCTTTGGAGGTTTTATCGTTGCGTGACTGGCAGTGGCAGGATTTGAGGCTGACAGCACCAATTACCCGTGTCAGAGAGAAAAAAGGAACTGGGGAGGTCTGACACTCTCTTTCAGGGTGCTGCAGGCTCGGCTGCTCGGGGGTGCCACCATGGTGCCGAGAGGCCTCTGTTTTCTACCTCTGTAGCCCACACCTCCTCTCCCCCATTCCCTATGTGCGAAGAACCCTCAGTACATTGTTTATGGGTGAAACAAGTCGTTTCTTCCATGGATGACATGCTCAACGGTATTGCTATCGTCAGTGTAATAGAAAATTTGGGGCGGGAAGCTTTTTATAGCATCTCTTAACGCAAGCCAGAGGCAGGATATCGAAATGAAGCTCAGCGGAGGCTTTGCTGCCAGAATGAAAGTTGAAGGAAAGGCACGAAATGATAAAGACCCTGTGAGGGCCCCGGGCAGTCCAGGGATTAGAAACCCAGATTGC
>NW_011889192.1:403926-417551 GCF_000151845.1 Pteropus vampyrus
AAAGGCTATGCGGAATGTGTGTGCGTGTGTGTGGGGGCAGGTACGAGAAAGGGAGAGAGGCAGGTGGGGTAGGAGGGGCCTGATGATAAGCATTTTGCCCAGACTCTGAGGTGTATGAGTAGGATTTACCTTCTACCCCAGCATCTAGAATGTTCCCAGTGTCTGAGTTATCTATTGCTGTGTAACAAAAAACCCCAGGACTTTGCAGCTTATAGCAACATTTATCCTCTCGCGCAGCTTCTGTGGGTCAGGAAGCCCATGGCTCTGGCCCACGGTCTCACGAGAGGCTGCAGTCCAGCTGCTGCCAGGCCCGGAGGCTCCATTTCCGAGCTCACTCACGCGGATGTGGCAGGAAGCCTCAGTTTCTCGCCACGTGGGAACTTTCCTTGGGCTGCCTGCCAAGCGTCCTCATGATGTGGAAGCTGGCTTGTCCAGAATGAGTGATCCACGAGACTGGTGCCCACTGCCTTTTGTGACCTCGACTCCAATGCACACCCTGTCACGTCCACCTGTCTGTTAGAAGCCCACACTCCTCGGTGGAACGTGAGTCTCAGGCGGTGGGGTCACCGGAGGTGACCACATCTGGGAGGTGGGCTACCACATGCTCTGCCAACTTTTTTGCTAGAAGTATTTTGAGGACAATCAGTGCTGCTCTCCCATTTGGTGAGTGTGACACTCCCCAAAGCAAAGACTCCAAAGTTGACAAGGACACTGGACCCTTTCTGGGTTCTTCTGCTGTCCCTTTAGCCCTCTCCAGGGGGCTGCATCGACCCAGGCACTTCCTCTTTAGACACAGCAGACTCTGCGAAACGTGCCACCTGTGATTTGACAGTCTGCCTCGAACGCAAGTCCGGCCACCTCCTTTCCGTAGCTCACACAGGTTCCTCCCTCGCCCAGGCACGACAGCCTTCTCTTGGCAGACAAGTGACTGTGCAACCTGGGAAGACCTGAGTCCTGGTATAATAATTAAACTCGGCCAGAATAGAGCATGCTATTCTGCAGTGTGAGGTCAAGAACTCTTTGGAGGTTTTATCGTTGCGTGACTGGCAGTGGCAGGATTTGAGGCTGACAGCACCAATTACCCGTGTCAGAGAGAAAAAAGGAACTGGGGAGGTCTGACACTCTCTTTCAGGGTGCTGCAGGCTCGGCTGCTCGGGGGTGCCACCATGGTGCCGAGAGGCCTCTGTTTTCTACCTCTGTAGCCCACACCTCCTCTCCCCCATTCCCTATGTGCGAAGAACCCTCAGTACATTGTTTATGGGTGAAACAAGTCGTTTCTTCCATGGATGACATGCTCAACGGTATTGCTATCGTCAGTGTAATAGAAAATTTGGGGCGGGAAGCTTTTTATAGCATCTCTTAACGCAAGCCAGAGGCAGGATATCGAAATGAAGCTCAGCGGAGGCTTTGCTGCCAGAATGAAAGTTGAAGGAAAGGCACGAAATGATAAAGACCCTGTGAGGGCCCCGGGCAGTCCAGGGATTAGAAACCCAGATTGCAGAAGGATGAAAGGGTAGATGGGCTTCAAGGCCTTCATCTGCCCTCCAGAAGGGCTCTGCTGGAGACAAGTGGGACTCCGCCTCAGGCAAGAACCTGGAATGTGCATGCTCTGCATAGTGATTGAGACGGAGCTTTAAGAATAAGGCCGGGGTAATGCTAATGGAACTGGAATTATGAAGATAAACTCCAAGCGCAACACGTAAGAATCATACGAGAATTGTTAATATAGGAATTGCAGTGGAAATTCGAGCTATTCCAACTCCAACAGACAGCACTGTTTTAAATGCTTTCTGTGCGTTCCTGCATTGGGTTCTCACGGCTCTGTAGGATAATACTTATAAATTTCAGGAATTGTTTTGCTCCTTGGCAATCTCTTTATTTTCCTCAACATTGCTTTCTCCACCATGTGGAAGGAAAGGGAGTTCTGTAATGAAACGGACAGGTCCAGTGACGGAAAGTCACCTCACAGGGCGATAGAATCATAAATCCCTAACGGGGCAGACACGGCGGGTAGTCACGTCCCAGGCCTGTAACTTCTTTAGTGAAAGTTTATCTTTGCCTGAAGCAAGCCCTGTCCATTGTTTTTGCGCATCCGGCTTAACACACTTTCGAAATAACCCCCCTGGAGAGAGCACATAGTGTTGTGAACTGTCCTGTGACCCACCTTCCTGTAATCGTCCTCGCCCGCCCTCCTTAATTCCAAATGCATAAAAGAAGCTGCAAAACTGTCATTCTCCAGAGCATTTGAGATCCCGCTTCCCAGCAACTGTCGTCAGTTGGGCTCAAATAAACTCATAAAAATTTTCTACGGGTTTGGATGTTTCTTACATCGACACGCAGTGGATGGAAGTTGCAGGATTTCTGGAAGATGATCTATCGCTGCGTTTAGTGCTTTCTGCTGATTACTCGCACGGTGATTGCTATGCTTTTCTAATCATAGATTAGTTAACTTCACATGCCAGTTTCTATAAGGAAATAGTGTTATTTGCCAATCGGTGTTTTGGGGGTTTGTATTTTCTTGCTGGCAAGCCTTAGGAAGATGATGGATCGCCTTAATCAGCCGACCTTTGAAAAGGGATTAGTGCATCTACCTCTTGATATTGCTGGTTTAAGTCTCAAAATGAATGAATAAATGAATGAGAAACAAACAAACAAACAAATAAGTAAGTAAATAAATAGATAAATAAATAAATAAATAAGGCCAGAGGACGGTTGACTTACATCTGTTAATGAAAATTAAGAAATGGGACAAAATTCTCAGCATCCCTGTCCCCTGCGTAAGGGTTATCTGGCCACGGCCAGAATCTCCCCTGCAAGAGCAGCTGTGGGTTTGCGCTAGGAATGTGCAGTCGAGGCCACGGCTCTCTCCATGGAGCACAACTGGGGTGATCCGGGCCCGAGACCTTTCCAAGGAGGAAAGCGTCAGAGCTGCACAGCTAAGGGCTCCCGGACCGTGGTCTACGGGGCCTCGGGGCTTTCTAGGAAGCTACCGGGGGAAGTGGTTGCTAAATGTCCCCCTGCGTCACCAATAAGGGGTTTTGTGATAGAAACCAGCACTCAGAACAGTGGAGCTGCTCAATAAACATTCGTTAAATGACGAGCACGTGAACGGATGCCTCTGGTTTGCAGGGCTGAAGCATCTGCCCAGAACAATGGTTTACGTTTTAGAACGGCTAACCACAAAAGTGATTCGCTCCTCCCATCGATATGTGGGTAGCAGAACGGATTGTGTGCACCGCCCAGCTCTAGGGGCGCCTTCTACATACATGGCGGTGTAAATGGTGCCCTCTAGAGGTGGGGCCTGGAATCACATCTTCAACTCAGGAGAGGCATGGATCCAGATCATTCATTCGTGCATTCATTCATTCCTTCATCAGTTGTCTTAGGCCTGGGGATGTGACAGTGAACAAAGACACCAGCCCAGTCCTTGAGCTAGGTATCATCTAACAGAAAAGATAAGTCGCCTGGAAATTATAAATTAGTATATATGATGGGGATAGTACATGGTGCTCAAAAAAAGTTTCTAATGCTGCCCGAGGCAGGATGTGTGTGGGAGGCGTGGTGATCAGGGAAGGCTTTCTGGAAGAAGCTAAGCGAGACCTGAAGGGTGAACAGAAACCACCTAAGCAGCAGAAGTGGGTGGGGGAGCAGTAGGTGCAACGGCCCCGAGAAGAGAGCACTTCCGAATCACTGAGACGTGACGACGGGTGACACGCGTTGACACGCGTTGACACGCGTTGGGTACCGGTCCCTGTTCTCAGCACATGACAGATATTAGCTTATTGTTTTCTTGCTCATCCCTCCAATAGCATGAGTGTTATCTCCAACTTAAAGATGAGTAAACTGAGTCAAGGAAAGGCTGAGTGACTTGCCCAAGGTTACACCTAGCAATAATGGAGCAAGAGTCAAGAGTCTGCAACCTTCTATTGCCCCTCAAGGTGTGCGTGTGTGCGTGCGTGTGTGTGTGCGTGTGTGTGTGTGTGTGTGTGTATAGATATAGACATAGATTTTTTTAGTTTTCCTGAACCATTGGAGGCTCAGTTGCTGACCCGATGTCCCATCATCCCCCAACACTTTTTAGTGGTTTTTTTCTACAACCAAAGACTAGTTCCTACATAGTGAAAACACAAGCAGCAAAATCAGGAAGTTAATTCTGATACATTATTGCCAACGAACACTCAGAGTCCATTCGGACTTCACCTATTGTCTCAATAATGTCTTTTATAGCAAAAAGACCCACTCCAGGGTCACCTGTTGTGTCTAGGTGTCCCCGTCTCTGTCGCCCTTCAGTCTGGAATAGTTCCTTAGTCTTTGCTCAGCGATTATCCCCTTGAGACTTTTCAGGCCAGTTGTCTTGCAGATATTTCCTTGATTTGGGTTTTTCTGATACCTTCCGTGATTATATTCAGGTTTTGTACCTTGGGCAGACTTGTTTAGTTTGGCAGAGTTTTGAATTTATAAATGTGAAGCCACAAGGACAGAGGCAGTTTGTATGTGTTGGGCCCCAGCCACGTGTTTTCTGGTTTTCTACCTGGCACTTGTCCTTTGTAGGCTGAGGTGACCGAGGCTTGGGAGGACTAAGGACTGATCGACACGCTGGTATGAGGATGCCCCGGGACTCAGCCCCACTCTAAAACTCTCTGATATCTTCACTGTCTGAGGACCCTCCTGCTCACAGCAAGTTGGGTCTTGAAGGCGAGAGAAACAGGCTTCCCGGGTCCACCCTCCCTGGCTTCCACATCCTCCTCAGAGCCAGCCGAAAGGGAAAAGTAAAATTTTTTAAATTAAGAATTTAAAAGAATTAGAAAAAAAATGTGACCAATACGATACAAGATTATGACTAACAGAAGGAACAGAATAATTAACATTATGCATAAGGGATAATAGAACCAATAACATAAAGTTTAAGAAACAAAATTAGGTTACTGAGAAGTTATGGCTATAGTCTGGCAAACAGAGAAAAAGCCATTTAAAGGATTATAGTTAAAAAGAAATAGGAAATAAAACAGTAAGTTCAAACCCACAAACCCCAGAAGCTTAGGGATTTAAATAAAAATGAAAAGATAAAATCAAGGGGAAGAAAAAGGATTTGACATTAAAGCAAAGACAGAAATACTAAATTTTAATAGTGGTAATAATTATAAGGGTAAAATACAAAAGGGAAATATTTAAAAGGTGATTGAAACAGAGGGAAAATAAGAAGGAAGGTAAAAAGGCAAAGTAAGAAAGCTTAAAAATTAAAATAATGATAGGCAAAATAAACTAGATTAACAAAATAAGGCAAAATAAATCTAAACGAACCATTTAACAAGCGAGAAGATGCAACAGTTTCAAACACTAAAGATACAGTTACGAGTAGGTAAAATTCACGTGTCAAGCTCAGCCTGACACCTGTTATTATTATTGTTGTTATTTCAAATGTTAAAACAGTCAGCAAGTCTAAGACACTGTTTGACCCCTTAAGATCTGAGTTCCTTGCAAGTTCCTGAGCCTCTGACCTGTCACCTCGGGGGCCTGGGTGGGAGGAGGGAGAGCTGAGTGGGGGGGGTCTCGCCTAACTCAGGGTCACACCTGAAAGAGCCACTTGTCCTGCAGCCCACATCAGCGAGGCCTTATGAGAGGGCGAGGGATGGGGGTGGACAATATGCTCTTTCAACTTCCCAAAGAGGGAAAAAGTTTAGAACTGCTGAAAATAAGATCTAGCTGTCAAAAGTATATGAAATTAGCTGCACAAACTGTGAAACATAACTAAGTCACAGTTATATTTGTTCTGAGGCAGTGTGAGAATAGTAACAAAGTCAGAGATACAAAAGCCAGACCTCTGCCATCACCACGGCCAAGTGGCCCGAGTTCCTTCAACTGCTCTAGATCCCTTGCTGGTGGTGGTCCACAGACTGGCTGGGCCTTGCCCGGGCCTCGGCTGGTGCCCCGGTGGAGGGATGCCAGAGAGGAAACTGAGTTTTGATGCTCCATTCGCATTTCTATTGCCTAGGGCACTGGTCTCCTGTCTTACTGGGGAGGGTAGAGAAGTGGGTTATCTCCAAAAGGCAGCTGGGCAGGCAGACGTCTCCAAGTTAGAGACACTGCATTCCTGCCAGGGCTGCAGGGAGATTGGCCTATCCCTGTGGCATTGCGACCTGGCTTTGTGAGAGCCTTGTTCTGCTCAGTCTCGGGCCAGTATTGGGCCAGTCTGCATGGATGTGCCTTCACAGAGGGAAAATAAGGTACTCAAAGAGGTCTTTGAGTACCCAGGTTGCAACCTCTGTCTAGGGAATCTGCATTCATTCGTCCGTCCATCCAACCATCCATCCATCCATCTACCCATTCCTTCATTCATTCATCAATCATTTCTCAATTGTTTGCAAATACTAAGTGCTTCCAGCATGTCGGCCATGTACCAAGTGCTCACGAGGCAACAAAACTTGCCATGGTCCTGCCTTCAGGGAGCCTACATCCTGTGCCCCCTAGGACACCATGATGAGAACTGATGATTCTCCCCAACCTCTTGGCAAAGGGGCCTGGGGGGGGGAGGGGGTGGAGGGGTGGGAGAAGGGGCCTGAGGGTCTCTTCAACTCTTGCCTTTTTTTAAAAAATGGCTTTCAAAAAAAATGAACATGATAAAAACTAAACTTCTATTGTGGAAAATTTCAAACATATGTTAAAGTAGACAGAAAAGTATAGTGAACGCCCCAAACACTTATCACCAGCTTCAACAGTTAAAGACTCTGGCTTATCTTCCTTCATCTCTGCTCCCGCCCACTCCTTCCTGGGCTTGGATTATTTTGAAGTAAGTCCCAGACACCATATCATTTCATCCAAACTATTTCAGAATGTATCTCCGAAAGATATGGACTTAAAATCTAACCACAAGACTTATTACATCCCTAAAAAAAATCGATAATTTTTTGAACATCATCAAATATCTGATCCATGCTCAAATTTCCCTGCCGGTCTTCTAAACTTTCCCTCCCACTGTGTTTGTTTCAAACACAATTCGAATAAGCCTACACGTGGCAGCTGGCGATACCGCTTTCCTCTCTGAATTGCCCCCTCTCTTCCTATTTTCTCCTTGCGCCTTGTTGAGAAATTGGGTAATTCGTCCTGTTCGTATTTTGCTGACTGTATCTGCGCTGTGTTGTTTCACCTGTCCCTCTCTGTCCCGTAGTTTCTTATAAATCAGCAGATCCAGAAGCCGTAGAGCCAGGCTGCGTTGCTTCAGCTCCTATTTTGCTCTACATGACTGAGTAATGGCGAAACCCACTAACAGCTTCTTTGAGTCACGGAGGCAGCCCCCAGCCCACAGTGACTCAATGTTTGCTCCTTGCATTTCCAGATTGTACAGACTGGAAGACACTCCCAGTGACAACCCAAACTCGCGTGTACGAACGTCTGATGAGCTGCCCCCAGGGTTGCGGTACATTTCCCGTGAAAATGCATACAGTTTCCCATGTGGAAACTGGGCCTTGCCCCGAATCAGTGTGCAAAGACACCGTGTATGCATGAGTCTTGGGTGGCTATGACGGATTTCACGGCAATGACCATGTTGGAGATGGATCCACAATATTTAGTAATCAAGAAGGTCTGATGGGGCCAGCTGGAGCACGGCTGGTCACACTTCACGAGGTTGTCCCTGGCTGCCCCACTGAGTCAGCCTGGAGTGACTCACATTGAATGCAGGTTGACCATGCTTGGAATGACGAAGAACTCTTGCATCGCAGGGGAAGACAAAAGTGTTTTTTTGTTGGAAGGTCAGTGAAAAATATTTTAAGAAACATCAACCTGCTTGGTTCATGCAGAAAACTTGCCACACGTAAAATTTTTTTTATTTTTTATCTATTTATTTTTTTATGCCTACAGCACCTAGTCTTCCTAGGTGGTCTCCCATCCAAATATTAACCAGGCCCGACCCTGCTCAGCTTCCGAGGTCAGACATCAGGCTTGTTCAGGGTGGCATGGCCATAGACCATGGACTGTGGCTCCACTGGGGTGTGAACCCAGGACCTTTTGCGTGTATAGCAGATATGCTAACCGCTACATTATGGAACCACGTCCCCCATGTAAAAATTTTTCATGTAGTTTAATTTTATATAGAAACACCAGTTTACAAAAGCACATGTTTGTGCACTGTTCTGTGTGTGTGTGTGTGTGTGTGTGTGTGTGTGTGTGTGTGCGCGCGCGCGCGCCAATCTGGTACTTCTATGGCAGAGGTGATTTCTGGGATTAGAACCCTGATTTGTAACATTGCATTGATAGTAGAGACCCAATTTTGAACACCTTGACTTGAGAGGGCCCTTGAGGGACCAACGTGGCAGTGGTCTAGGGGTGGGGCCCTCTGCGCCTCTGGGCTTTACCCCCTGTGGGCAGGAGAAGACAACTCCTTCCTTCCTCACCACCTGGTTTACCCTGGCGACACCTCTGCCTGGGGCAGCCTGGGGAGTAGGAGATCATGGGGTCTGGAGTTGAAGCCTCTGGGCTCCTGGTCTGCGGCCTCACCAGCCGTACAACGTCAGGCTAGTCACTAACTTTTGTTGAGGTTTAGTTTTCTCATCTGTGAAATGGGAATACGATAAGAGAATTTAAAGAGATAATGCACATAAGGGCACTCAACAAATGTTACGTTTCCTTCCTGTACCCTTCTTTACGGCACATCCGTGCGCAGTAATTGCACTACCCTCCTGCCACACTGCCCAGCAGTACCGTGACCTCCCTGCAGAGCACCCTTGGGTGAGCTACAGACAGTTATGGAACCTCTGGGGACAGGCACTGACCGCCAAGAAGAACGTCATACATGCCATATTGGCACCACCCAAACTTCTTGCAAAGGGAGGACTAGTTCCTGGGCCCGTTCCTAGTCCCAGAAGACCTCAGTCCTCTACTACAGTGGTCCCCAACCTTTTTGGCACCAGGGACCGGTGCTCCTATGAGAATCTAATGCCTGATGATCTGAGGCGGAGCTGAGGCGGTGATGCCAGCACTGGGCAGCGGCTGCAGATACAGATGAAGCTTTGCTACTCATCTGCCGCTTACCTCCTGCTGTGCAGCCCGGTACTGGTCTGTGGCCCGAGGATTGGGGACTCCTGATCTAACCTACTGCCTCCAGCCCTGACTCCTCTTGCTTTATTCTGCCGCTTCTCATCTTACCCAGGTCCCCTCTGGCATTCTCTGGGGTGCGAAGCCCAGACTCTAACTCCATGAGACATGTTTTCAGTGCCTGGCTCTTCTTCCCATACTTCTCATGCAGAGATTCCTCAAACGCAGCTCTCACTGATGAGGAAGGAATGGCCCCATGAATCCTGCCTCCCGTTCTTTTAGCTGATTGGCCCAGAGATAAACACTGGATCCAAGGATGGCCAACCAGATTCTTTTCCTTAGATTTTTTTTCTTTCTCTGTCTAATGGATACAGAAGGAAGACCCCGTCGGTGGTGGAGAGCCAAGCTGAAAGGTGTACTAGCTGTGGCTGCCCTTTTGGGTCATGTGCAAGCCGACAGGCAGAGAGAGGCTGGTGCGGGGAGAGCAGAACAGATACAGAGAGGAGCAGGTGCCATGGCCCCCGAGAAAAGGAGAAAGTGGCTCTGATTCCTGACGGCTTTTCCATTCCTATGAAGCGGGGATTCATCTTTTCTACTTGGAATCTGTGGGATTCCAGCATCCTTACAATACCCCACCCCTGACTCGAACACATTCGAGTCACTTTCTGATCTTGGCAATCAAAGCAACAGTGACCGGGGAATGAGACAAGGTATTTACTCTCCCTGCTTCTATTCAGCGTCATAATGGACGTCCTCACCACTGCAACAAGGCAAGAAAAAACAAATAGAAGGCAAGAAGATTGGAAAGAAAGGACTAAAACTGTCTGATAAGTGAATTTATCAAGGTCACAGGCTATTAACTGATCATGCAAACATTCGTTGTTCTTAAACATACTTCCAGCAAACAATTGAAAAATGAAATTACAAAACATTGGCATTTAAAATAGAATCCAAAGCATTAAATACCTAGGAAGAAATGTAATGGAAATATGTATAAATCCTCTGTACTAAAAACTACAAATTATTGCTGGATTCATTTAAGGAATAACTAAATAAATAGAAAGTTAAGACATGTTCGTAGATCAAACAATTTAAAGTGCCGATATTCAGGTGTCCATGATCTCCGAATTTTGTATTATGACAATGCCATCTTAACCCAAATCCTGACAGACTCCTTTTGGAGTAGACATTGACAAACCGATTCTAAAATTTATACGGAAATGCAAAGGACTTAAAATAGCCATGACAGTCTTAAAAAAGAACAAAGTAGGAGGACTTACACTAGCAGATTTTAAGACTTAGGATAAAGCTACAGTTATTTAAGACAGTGTGATATAAGCATGAAGGAAGACAATTAGATCAATGAAACAGAATAAAAGTCTGGAAAAAACCCATGTGTCTGCAGTCCGTGAAATTTTGAAGGAAAAAAAAAAAGCACCGATGTAATTCATTGGGTGAACATAAGGTCTTTGCGATAATTGACATTAGAACAACTCTTATGCATATGGACCATAGACATAAGTGGGAAAGCTAAACCTTCCATAAGAAAAACATAGGAGAATATATTTATGACCTCGAAGTAGTTATATATTTGTTGGATAGGACAGAAAAGGACAATAATTTTTAAAATGATAAATTAGTCATCATCAAAATAAAAAAGTTTCTTCTCATTAAAAGATAGAAAAATTGAAAGATAACCCACAAATGGGTAGGAGCTATTTGCAATGTATATATCCGACCAAGAACTTGTATTCAAGATATATAAGAAATCCATGAAATTAAGATAGATAGATAGATGATGATAGATAGAGAGAAATGACATGAATAGGAACTCCACAAAAGAAGATACGCTAATGGTCAATAAACATATGAAATGGTGTTCAGCCTCATTAGTCATCAGGGAAATGCAAATCAAAAACACAGTGAGAAACCACAATATCTTAGAATGGATACAGCTACAAAGACTGACTGTTCCAAGCATTAGCCAGGCTCTGGAGCAACTGAGACTTTGATACTTTGCTGATAGGAGTGTGCAATAGTATAACCGCTTTGAGAAATTTTTTGGCTCTCTCTAATAAAGTTAAATATACACCTATCTTAAGACTCAGAGCTTCCACTCCTGTGTATACTCCCCAGAGAAATGAGAGCATACACCCACAAAAAGACTTGTCTAAGTACATTCACAGCAATTTCATTTATAGTAGTGGAAAACTGGAGACAACCCAAATATTTATCAACAGAAGGATGGATAAGCAAATCGTGGTAATATTTCTGAGCAACAAAAAGAACAATCTGATACACATACGTTAATGAATCTCAAAAATATTATGTTGAGCCACATAAGTCATAAGTCAGACACCATAGAGTTCGCTTTGCGGTCCCATTTGTAAGAAGTTCAAGAACCAGCCAAACTAATCAAATGGTGAGAGAAGTCACATGGTTATGTCTGAGAGGGTTGGATATTGACTGGATGGCGGTCTTAAGAGACCTCATGGCACAGTGAAAATATTCTATATCTTAGTCTGGTTGACGGTCAAGTGGGTGTAATTCTATCCTCAATCTCAAATTCATATGTTGACATCCTAACCCTTAATGTGATGGTATTTAGCTATGGGACCTTTGGGAGATAATTAGGCTTAAGTGAGGTCGTGGGGGTGGGATCCACACGAAGAGAAAAAGACCAGAGCTTCTTTCTCCCTCTGTCTGTCATGTGAGGACACACTGAGAAGGCCAGAAAGAGAGCCCTCCCAGAGCCCCGCCATGCAGGCACCCCGATCTAGGAATTCCGGCCTCCAGAACTGTGAGAAAATCAACATCTGTTATTTCAGCCCCAGTTTGTGGTATTTTGTTACGGCAGCCCAAGCTGACATGCATTCATCCAGCCGTATGCCCAAGATTTGGATATTTTGTTGTACCCTGGTTAGGTGGTTGGATATTGATAGTATTGTTCTTGGTTCTTGGGGCTTAAGCCAAATCAGAGGCAACAGGAAGCAGTTGCCCTTAATATATCATTATAGGTAAAATAGGTCCTTGTTTAAGTCAGTCAATCAATCAATCAATCAATCAATCAATCAATCAAAGCCCTATGGACAAAGAAGTGCGGGGAAGCAGAAGGGTGCCTTACCACCTGGTTTTGGGACAAGATACCCAGTCCATACTTCCTCAACACAGATATGGGGACACTATTTCCCTGTAACCACCTGGGGATTTGTAGAGAGTGTGAAGTTTCTAAAAATTTAGCTTAAGGATAATGAGGGATGGACATCAGGATTTTATCACAATAATACTTATAGTGTGGCTTACAAAATAGCAAACATTTGAAATTCCCTTGGGTCAGAGATTGCTGCCGCCTCCCCTGTGTTCATTCTCCTTTCTTCCTTTCTATGGAACCAATTTATTGGAGGCAGAAACAGACCTAGTTTAAAAAAAATATACATCTTCCACTTGCAGGTGGAAGTGACCATGTGACCCAGTTTTGGCCAATGAGATATAAGCAACAGTTGTTGGATGGGCTTCAAGGAAGATCCTTAAAAGAAGGTCAGATTAGGCTGACATATACCCTCTCTCCTTCTCCCCCTACTTCCCTGGCCTTTTTTCTACCTGAACTGTGGCTGTGATGGCCGGAGCTCTGGCAGGCATCTTGATAGATGGCAGAGTAGAAGTTGGAAGGAGCCTAGGTCCCTGAAGGCATGAAGGAGCTGCTGTCACAAACCCCCAGACTTCTTTCACACAAGAACCAACTAGACCTCTGTCATGTTAAGTTGTGTTATTGTTATTGTTGTTTTTGTTTGTTTGTTGTTTGTTTTGTTACAAGTGGCTAAATTCAGTCCTAACCAATACAAAGCCAAACATCCAACAACAGGAGCATGATCAATAAATCACAGTCCAATTGTACTATAGACTTTTATAGCCACTAACTGATTGCGCAGGAAAAGATTTGGTAACTTGCAGAGATGTTTGTGATATATTATTAAGTAGTATGCAAGACTGGATTTATAGTAAGATCCTGGTTTATGAAGAGAAAACACGCATAAAGAATATAGAAAGAAGACTTGAAACAAGTACAATATATTGAAACTTATCTGGGTCTCAGCGATACAATGATTTTTCTTTTGTATTTCTCAGTGTATGTAATATCTACAATTTCCTAGCTTAGTGACAGAAAGGTAACAATGGAATTATTTTTAAAAAAGGCAATTGTGGAGATTTTTTTTTAACATGAGCAACTAAAAGTCACCTTTAAAAAGCAAAACGAAACACAGGACACCCGTGTAGCCCCGTCGAGACTTTGCACAATGGTCCCTACTACATCCTGTCATGACCGGCCCCCTCCTCACGACTTGCTGTTCTCACCTTGTTCTCTGGGCTCCTGGGTTTGTCCGTGTTGGTATCTGCCAAAGAGACATTCCACTCTGAGATAAATTCAAGGTCCGGGGCTCTTTTAGGGATTTTCCGTTTTCCAGTGAATCTGTGACATTTAAGAAATGCAGCAAGTTAGAAAATGTGCATCTGTCCTTTTCAGGCAATTGTCAGGTCAGTAGTGGCTGTCACCTTAGGAGGGGGAGGAGGTAGAGGGAAGAGGGATGTTCTTCCTC
>NW_011889192.1:417601-422440 GCF_000151845.1 Pteropus vampyrus
TAACTGATTGCGCAGGAAAAGATTTGGTAACTTACAGAGATGTTTGTGATATATTATTAAGTAGTATGCAAGACTGGATTTATAGTAAGATCCTGGTTTATGAAGAGAAAACACGCATAAAGAATATAGAAAGAAGACTTGAAACAAGTACAATATATTGAAACTTATCTGGGTTTCAGCGATACAATGATTTTTCTTTTGTATTTCTCAGTGTATGTAATATCTAAGATTTCCTAGTTTAGTGACAGAAAGGTAACGATGGAATTATTTTTAAAAAAGGCAATTGTGGAGATTTTTTTTTAACATGAGCAACTAAAAGTCGCCTTTAAAAAGCAAAACGGAACACAGGACACCCGTGTAGCCCCGTCGAGACTTTGCACAATGGTCCCTACTACATCCTGTCATGACCGGCCCCCTCCTCACGACTTGCTGTTCTCACCTTGTTCTCTGGGCTCCTGGGTTTGTCCGTGTTGGTATCTGCCAAAGAGACATTCCACTCTGAGATAAATTCAAGGTCCGGGGCTCTTTTAGGGATTTTCCGTTTTCCAGTGAATCTGTGACATTTAAGAAATGCAGCAAGTTAGAAAATGTGCATCTGTCCTTTTCAGGCAATTGTCAGGTCAGTAGTGGCTGTCACCTTAGGAGGGGGAGGAGGTAGAGGGAAGAGGGATGTTCTTCCTCGCATGCCCCTGGGGAATTTGCCACACTTTATGTTGTATTTGGTGACCTGGGATGACATCTCTACGAAAATTATAATTATGTACAGGAAACTTCATATACATGCACATATATACACACATATGTGTCCATGCACATACATTCACACATGCATACATAGTCAGCGGGGAAAAAAGAACCTTGGAAATGAGTTTGCAAACTTAGATACAAGCCTGGTTAATGTCTTAGATGGCAATTAAACCATAACCATTGGTGTTATTGTTTCTATGGGACAAAAATCATCTGTAGCTTATCAACCTTTTGATAACTAACTTTATAATGTCCGACTCCTAATCGATATCAGACAATAATAAGTTACTTCCGGAAGAGTGTCAGATCACCCGCAGGTGGGGTTGTTAGTCAACGCTCGAGAGCGATTTGGAAAGGATGCTCGTTTAGCAGATAAAACCGGGACTGTCCTCACCTTCCAGACCCGAGTCACAGACCGTGAACACGTGAAGGTGTCCTCACCTTCTAGACTTGTGAACACAGAGCGCGGGCCTGCTTTTATCAGGTAGTGGATTACTTAAAAAAAAAAAAAAAGTGTCGACACTGCTTCGCATGTTCTAGTTTGTCGTATATTCTTTTGGAACCTGTTTTATTTTCCAGTTGTGGAAAGATTGATGTCCCAGCCACCTTTTACTTAGCTGTCTCATCTTTATGACCAATCCGTATGTCCCCTGGGAAGAGGAGTAAGTCTCATGACTAACTCATATTCCTAAAATTATTTAAGACAAAGAAATGTGTATTTTTTTGCTTCCAAAGAACAGTAAGTCAACAGCAGCCTGATGCCAGGTGGCCGGGTCCATCTGCGCCCCGCACTGAGGCAGAGGACACCATTTTTAACCTTGGACTCTGGATCAGGAAGTGCTGGGCTGTGTTGGGGAGTTAACTCCAGGGGAGGGACAGAAATGAGGGAGTCACTTCAAAAATAAAACTGTGAATCTGATGAAAATATTTCTGGTCTGGACATAAATGGCATCGTTGGGCGTGGCAGGACGTGAAGTGGCACCGTTCTGGTCTACACTGGCGTCAGCATTCTCCACTTGGCTTGGAGGCTTCAAACTCGAGGCTCTTTCCCCATTGACTCCACTTCCCTCCCCAGCCCCATCTCATACACGGCCCCGCATCCACCCTTTCTCCTGCCCAGAGAGACCCCCGCCCTCTGACCTGGGGCACTGGATCTGCCTTTCTCTCGGCTTGTAGCCAACTAACCCCACGCCGTCCAATGGTGCAGCTGCTAACCACGTGCGGCTGTCACACGCTTGGAATGTGGCTTGTGTGACTGAGAAAGGAAGTTCTTCATTTTTAAATTTAAATTAATTTAAATTTAAATACAAACTGGTACTTGATTCAGTTATTGGAAAACTTGTAAGGATATTTTGAACAATCTCAGTATGTAAATCTAATTTTCTGACTGTACATTTTATGAAATCTAAATCCAGATCAAATTATTTCCAATGAAAATGTAGCATGTGAATTGAGAGGGGCCGTAAGTATAAAACATTAACAGATTTCAAAGGCTTCGTGCAAAAAAAATTGCAGAACGTCTCATTACTGATGTTTATATTGATGATTGACTACACGGTGAAATAATAATCTGGATGTATTGTATTAAATGAAAGGCATTGTTAAATAAATTTTACCCACTTCTCTTTACTTGTTTAATGCGGCCACTGGAAAATTTAAAATGACGTATGTGGCTTGCTCCGACCACCTCCCCCATCGGCGCAGGCTTCGGGAGAAGGACCTGGACCCAGGTCAGGTGGCACCACTCACTAGCCACGTGCTTTAGAGCGAGCGACCCCATGCCTCTGGGTCTCAGTTGTTCTTTTTCGAAGCCTGTAAAATGGCTACGTGGGGCACCTTCGAAATGCCAGCCAGGTATCATCACGGCACCCGGACGTCCCCACACGCGCTCAGCCGGTTTAGCTCCTGCTCTCTCTCTGGCCAGGTCCCACCCTTCAGATCTCATCTAAAATATCACCTTCATTGGGGGGCCTTCCTACTCCCACCAGAGGGGTCGAGTTCTTTGCCTTTACCTCTCTCGTAGACTTTGACACATTGACATCATGACAATATCGTAGATTCTTCAAAGGCAGAGACTCTCTCTTTTCTGTGAGTTTTTTAGTTTGTGGAAAATCTCCAACACACAAAAAGTTGGGGGAGTGATGTAGAGTTCCAACCGCCCAGCTTCCACGACTTTAGTGTTTCAGTTGTATTTCTCTCGTGTGCACGGTACTCAGCACGTGACCTCGTTAGTGTTTGTGGTGGATCCAGACAACCCCAAAGTCTTTGCCACTCCTATCAAACAGTGGTCAGTTTCTCCATCTGCTTTTACCTGGGCTGAACCTGTGAGCTGCTTGGACCCCCTGCAATGTGGCAGAAGTCCCGCGTCCAGGCCTCATGAGGCCCGGCGGCTTCTGCTCTTGCTCTTGGAGAAGCCTGCTGCCCTGTGAACAAGCTCTAGCTAGCCTCTTGGAGGATGAGAGACCACATGGAGCAGAGATGAGCAGTCCCAGCTGAGGCTCTCTTGGGCCAACCAGTTCACTAGCCACCAGAGTGGCCAGTGAGGCTTTCCTTGACCTTTAGATAAGCCACCAGCTGGTGTCAGAAGTCAAAGTGGCCCAGACAGAGGAGCTGCCCATCAACCCCAGAACGATAGGAAATAATAAACGTCGTTTTATCTCTGTGTTTGAGGGTGGTTTAAAAAGTGGTAAAAGGCTACCTGACGCAGAGTTTAATGAAGGAGTCATTATTGATTGAGTTAACGAAACCCCCGATCTAAAGCAGGGGTTGCCACCTCCAGCACACTCAGGGTAGCATACTGTCCGTCTGGTGGCAGCTGCCATACCCCAGGGACGAGGAAACAGTCACATACTTCAGAACCCCAACATGCTATCTTCTCAGCCATGTGAGCAAGTCACAAGGAAAAGAGTTTGCAGTTCTGACACCCCCATTTGTAAACGTTTCTGAGCTTTATTCTGCTCAACAAATATACTTTGAGCAGATAAAATATACAAGGAACTAGTTTAAAAGATCAAGGGTTTCTGCTGCAAGGTCTTCCCAAGGTCTTAATCGCATGCTTTTTCAGAAACTCTGGCCATTATGGCGACAGAGAGAGAACAGGATAGAGTAGAGCCTCGTGCTTCCAGACACCCCCAAACATGGACGGCTCCAAGCCTCCCGCCTCTCTCCTGAGATGCGTATATACATCTGGGGGTGTTTTGTTGAGTCTTAAAGCCAGATGCCTTTTTAAAATAAAAGCCAGTCTTATTGTATAATTTGGGTCAACACTCTTTCCTGAAGTATCTATACCATCATATTGCGGGAATTTGAATTCTTTAGATAACGGCTTCAAAATGGTCCACCTCGTTGGACCTATCCTTGAATAATTTCCATGCCTTTTATTCTTCTTTCGATTAATTCAGGCCTTTCATCCCTGATGATTCCAAGTGGATGCAACAAACAAACAAACAAACAGACAGACAAACAACAGCAGCGGCTGAGGCAGCTGTCCTTGGTACTGACCTGCCCCGAGCCCAGCTTTCGGTTCCCGAGCATCTCTGGCTGTGTCTTTGCTTTTGTGTCTCACGGTGTGATTGAAGATAGAGTTTCTCTGAATTGGGATGTATCTATGGGGCTCTTTGTCTTCGATCTGGTCGGCGTGGGGCATCCTTTCTTCTCCTGAGCCAAACTCAGGTCTTACCTTGGCGGGTTCATCAACTTCCCATGAGCCACTCCCAGATTTCTCCCGGGGCTTTTCCACATCTTCAGAGTACCTGGTTTCCATGGGAATAGGTCTGACTGTCTCTCAACAGAATGACTGGAGATGAGTGAGCTCCCCAGACTTTGCCGGTTTTGAGTGCTTTAGAATAGAAAGAGAACACTTTTCAGTTAGGGTCATCAGGCTAAATATTCCATTCAGAGTATGATCTTCCACTCCCATTCAGAATTGATGAAATTTGAGGTAATTTGCACATCCTTGCGACTGCATCTTTGTCAAATGAATATCGCAGTTTAACCACTGCAATTTGGATGCATTCATGTATCATTCTATAATTGAGGTTTGTTTATTCCATTCATGGGATGCACTTTTGGGGAAAATGCTTAAAGTGGCCT
>NW_011889192.1:422490-424729 GCF_000151845.1 Pteropus vampyrus
CAGAGTTTAATGAAGGAGTCATTATTGATTGAGTTAACGAAACCCCCGATCTAAAGCAGGGGTTGCCACCTCCAGCACACTCAGGGTAGCATACTGTCCGTCTGGTGGCAGCTGCCATACCCCAGGGACGAGGAAACAGTCACATACTTCAGAACCCCAACATGCTACCTTCTCAGCCATGTGAGCAAGTCACAAGGAAAAGAGTTTGCAGTTCTGACACCCCCATTTGTAAACGTTTCTGAGCTTTATTCTGCTCAACAAATATACTTTGAGCAGATAAAATATACAAGGAACTAGTTTAAAAGATTAAGGGTTTCTGCTGCAAGGTCTTCCCAAGGTCTTAATCGCATGCTTTTTCAGAAACTCTGGCCATTATGGCGACAGAGAGAGAACAGGATAGAGTAGAGCCTCGTGCTTCCAGACACCCCCAAACATGGACGGCTCCAAGCCTCCCGCCTCTCTCCTGAGATGCGTATATACATCTGGGGGTGTTTTGTTGAGTCTTAAAGCCAGATGCCTTTTTAAAATAAAAGCCAGTCTTATTGTATAATTTGGGTCAACACTCTTTCCTGAAGTATCTATACCATCATATTGCGGGAATTTGAATTCTTTAGATAACGGCTTCAAAATGGTCCACCTCGTTGGACCTATCCTTGAATAATTTCCATGCCTTTTATTCTTCTTTTGATTAATTCAGGCCTTTCATCCCTGATGATTCCAAGTGGATGCAACAAACAAACAAACAAACAAACAAACAGACAGACAGACAGACAGACAAACAACAGCAGCGGCTGAGGCAGCTGTCCTTGGTACTGACCTGCCCCGAGCCCAGCTTTCGGTTCCCGAGCATCTCTGGCTGTGTCTTTGCTTTTGTGTCTCACGGTGTGATTGAAGATAGAGTTTCTCTGAATTGGGATGTATCTATGGGGCTCTTTGTCTTCGATCTGGTCGGCGTGGGGCATCCTTTCTTCTCCTGAGCCAAACTCAGGTCTTACCTTGGCGGGTTCATCAACTTCCCATGAGCCACTCCCAGATTTCTCCCGGGGCTTTTCCACATCTTCAGAGTACCTGGTTTCCATGGGAATAGGTCTGACTGTCTCTCAACAGAATGACTGGAGATGAGTGAGCTCCCCAGACTTTGCCGGTTTTGAGTGCTTTAGAATAGAAAGAGAACACTTTTCAGTTAGGGTCATCAGGCTAAATATTCCATTCAGAGTATGATCTTCCACTCCCATTCAGAATTGATGAAATTTGAGGTAATTTGCACATCCTTGCGACTGCATCTTTGTCAAATGAATATCGCAGTTTAACCACTGCAATTTGGATGCATTCATGTATCATTCTATAATTGAGGTTTGTTTATTCCATTCATGGGATGCACTTTTGGGGAAAATGCTTAAAGTGGCCTGTCTAACTAATTTTCAAGTAAACATTTTCTGAATAATTCAAGAGAAAAAGAGAAGCGAAAAACAGTGACAGGAACTCCAGAAAACCAAATCAAGGGATAGGAAAATGTATAGACGCAAAAAGAAGGAGCCCTGGGAAGAATAGAAAGGGCTGCCAGCTAGCGACAGGTCCTACCACCTGAGTCAGCTAGGGGGTGTGGTTACAAGAAAAGCTAGCTTGTTCTTGGGCCATGTCATAGAACGAGAGAGAGCCAGAGGTTTGTGTCCTGGCCGGATGTGTGGGGGACTCCTGTGCTGAGCTCTGGTGGGGACCTGCCTGATAGGATGGGCAGAGAGGACTCAAGAAGAATGAGGTCATCAGCTCTCTGAGGCCTGGGGCTGGGAGGGTGTGGACCGCGGGAGAGGACAGCTTTGGGTTCAGACCTGTCCGAAGGTGAAGCTGCTGCTTTGGGGGGTAGTGACTTCCCTGTCACTGGAGGTGTCAGGACAGGGGCTGTGGAGAATTTAGGGTTCAGTGACTCCGACCCCCCCACGACATCTCTTTCCTTTCCTTTCTCTTGCCTTCTGTGCCTCCCACTTGGGCCGACTCTGATACGGAGGCTGCTCTCAGCCTAGAGCCGATCAGGGCAGCACATGGGGCGGGGTCTTGTGGTGGAAGAGGAGCGAGTAACACACGGGTCGATTGTGCCGTGGCTGCTCTGTGGAGGTCTCTGAACTGGCTTCCTGCCTCGTCCTTAATGACCGTGAGTGACGAGGTGGCAGGATCTCAGGAACCCTGGGCAGGCTGGCCTGAGAGGCCGAGACCAGAGGGCAGGTACCACACCGGTATCACC
>NW_011889192.1:425989-430436 GCF_000151845.1 Pteropus vampyrus
TCAGGCAGATGTGTTCTAAATCTGAAATATTTTTATCATCACTCCAACTCTGCTTTATCCACGGACGGCTGGAAAGTCTGGCAGTGTCCCCACCCCAGTTTTCTAATGATTTTCTTAAGCTCGTCTTTAAGGCGCGCATCTTTCTGTTCGGGTGGCTTCAGCTTTGTGACTGGAAGGAGGAGGGCTTATGGCAAAGCTGCCTTTGCCTGGCGTTCATTCCTTCCTTCGTTCGCTCACACAGCAGGCATCGTGGCCCGTCGGCCGCGTCTGGCACGTGCTGGCATGCGTCCCTCTGCCTTTGTTCCGCATGTCCCCACGTCCCTCATCCCAGGCCGCTCCGGAGGGGCAGGGCTTGGGCTGCTTTGCTCCTTGCCGTCCCTGGTGCCGGGCACACACGGCACATATGTGGTTTATGATGATGAATGAATGGGTGGGCTCCCTCCATGAGGAGGATGCGATGATCACCCCCATTTTATAGGTGAGGAAGCTGTAGGCCAGGGAGCCCTGGGAACTTGCCCCAGGCAAGGGTCACACCTCGTCTGTCTGACGTGTTTGTTGGGGGAACCTGAGGCCCATGTGATGCGGTCGAAAGAGGCTGTGGCTGATGGCCGGCCCGGGGGAATTGGGCAGGAGTCGGGGTTCTGGTCCGCTCTTTCGGGGCTAGCTTTCTGGCTTTCAGCACACGAGCTGGTGTCGCTATTAACCCTCCCGGCACTGGGCTGCAGGCCAGGGGCCTCCCTGCATGAGTCAGAGGCCTGGGAAGTCAGAACACAGGAGGGAAGGTGGGGGAAGGGAAGGGAGAGCTGCCACAAAAGTCAGATGCTGGGGGTGGGGAGATGGTGGCACAGTGGACACGGGGAGGCGCGTCCCCTCGGCCAGGGCTTCTGAGATGTTCGGAGGCAGGAGTCAGCGAGGGCTCTTGCTAAGATGCAAGCTCTGACTCAGGAGGTCCAGGGTGGGGCCGGAGGTGCCTCTGCTGTGAGTCCGCAGACCCGCCTTGAGCGAGGTCCTAGGGGAGCAGAGCCTCAGCGGGGCCACTGGGGAGCCCCCAGTGCTGCCCCACACTTGACCAGGTCTGGGGAGCATCGCCCCAGGTCAGAGGCGGACAGGAGTCCTGATGGGGGCACAGCCGAGGCAGGCGGGAGGTGGTGGTGTCAGGAGAGGGGCGAGAGGGGATTGAGGCCAGCACCATTCTTCGGCTGTCCCCTTCCACCTCTTACAAGGGAGGGAAGTGGGGGAGGGAGGGAAGGTGGAAGATCGATGTGGAGAGAGAACGCCCCCACGCCCTAGGGCTGAGTGCGTGCAGTGAATCTAGACAAGGGAGCCGGGCACCCACTCTGATGCAGGCCCCCCTGCGTGCTGGGGTGGCCCAGTAAGACCAGGCCTGGCCTGCATCTGGGCCACGGGAGGGAGCAAATACTACAAGGCAGAGGGGCAAGTTAAGAACAAGGAGTATTCTTTGCAGGAAAGGTTTGGGGTGAGCAGCAGATCGTGGGGAGTCCCGGATGGGGGAGCTTCACTCCTTGGTCGGTCAGAACACCCAAGATGGCTGCGGAGGTCAATGCCTGTTGCTGGGGCCTTGGGCTCGGGGGTGGGGGTGGGGGTTGCCGGATGGAGCATGGGTTTGTTTTGTTTTGTTTTATTGAGCAAGGTGTGAAAGCTAAAGAGGAGGATTTTAGGTAGCAGAGGGGAAAACAGACGACTGACGTTTCTGGTTTGGGAGAAAAGCCCCAGCGAGGACAGGAGCTGGGACCGCTGGCTGGGACGATGCTCCGCCGTGGGGATGACCTGGGCTGTGAGAATCACAGACATAACACGTGGCCGTTGCAGAACACGTGGGAGGTCAGGTGACCACAAAGAGGGCTGCTGTCGTGCCCCGGGGATGCCGCTGGGAGCATCTTGGTGTTCTCAGCGTGAACGGAGGAGAGGAAGGGAGCGGAGTACCCGAAGAGAGGAGCGCGAGATGCTAGGAGAATCTGAAGTGGACATTCAGAAATTGGGGAGCAAGCGGTGAGGAGAAGCCGGATCAGAAGGGGGAATTCGGGGCAAGGTGCAGGCACCCCGACGCTCTGCACGCTGGGGTGAAGCCCCGCCCAATCATGGCCACATGGCTTCAGGAGGTGCGGGGGTGGTTCCCCAGGGCTGTGAAGGAAAGAGGGGCGTCCTTGAGGAACCAACACCGTGGCCGGGCAGAAAGTGATAGGTTTGGCGCCTAAAGGGGTGGATGGGGACTCTCCAGTGAGTGGCAAGGGCAGCTGTGCAGAACAACCGGGGTGGGGGGCGGGGGGTCCTGGTTCTGTGCGGGGTGGGGGTGGGGGGCCTCTCTGACAAGAAGTTGAGCAGAGGCCCGAAGGAGCCAGCCGGCAAAGCTCCGGGGTGGTGGGACGCGAAGTTCCAAACAGGATTCGTTGGCTGGCTTTTGGCTCAAGAGGGAGAAAAGTAAAGAAAAACCTTGAGTTTCCTTCAAGGCTTTTGAACCGATACCCTGGGGGCAGAAATCAGGAATCTGAGGGAGGAGTGGGCCTGAGATCAGAGAGAGATGGGGCATTTGGCTTCAGGAAGCTGGACTTGAAAATAGTTCATTGTAACAGGATCCGAACTCACCAGAATGCAGCATGCAAGGTTGGATACTAATTCCAGTAACAACTCATTGAGCCACGACTAAACAATAAGTTTCTAAACCAAGCAACATCTCTTTATAGTCCAGAGCGCTATAGCACTGCGAGGCGAAAAGCATTCTCAAGGCCACGTGGCTGCTGCAGTCCAGCCAAGCCACGTCCAGGTCTCTCAGCTCTGCGGCCACCCTCTTCCCACCACCTGGTGCCGCCAGAAGGTATACACCGTAGCAGGCTGGGATGCTCACGCACAAGATGGAGAGTGAGTCAGACACAGTGACAAAACCATGTGCAAGACAAAGTAGACTGTGATCGATCAAGTGCGAGCAGCAGCTTCTTCCTGATGATACACCAGAAGTCGATGAAATTGATTTCAAACCAGGGAACTAAACAGTGATACAGACAGGTCGAGCACATTTCTTCTTTATAAGAAGGTATTCAGAGGCCAGGGAATGGTGGGATCTACATCCACACCTATCTATTTATGCATTTATCTGCAACAGGAAGAAAGCCCTCAAGGGAAGAAGAAAGCCAAAGGCTCAAAAAACGAGCTAGATAATCCCATTAGTGACAAGCATAGGGACAAGAGGGACCACGAGTGGAGCATAAATCACAGGCAGCGAAGTGCAATCGAGCGGAGTCGGCGTGGGTGATGGCGGAAGGAGCAGTCACCTGGAGGGGCTCAGGGGGAAGAAGCCTGCAGGCGAGGACAGGGCATAGGGAAGGCAGAAAAATGTAGACAATGGAACTTTTCCCAGGAACTTCACGTCTCATGAGAGGAACGAAAATCCAAACTGCACTGAGATCCTTTCCTTCACTTAGTAATTGACAAAATACCAAAAGTTTGAAAAGCAATTGGTGAAGCTGAGGACGAACAGGCAGTGCTCCATCATTGATTCCGTTTGGCAATGTCTATCAAAGTGAAAAACAAATACACTTCAGCCCGGCTATCTCATCGGCAGGAATTTGGCCTGCAGATCCGCTTGCTCGTGTGAGGGGTGGCCTGTGGGCAGGGGACTCACTGTAGCATTGTCTGGGAGCAAGCAACTGAAGACACCAGAATGTCTCTATCAGGAACTGGTCATGCCAATTAGAAAATTCTAAACCTTTCTACAAATGGAATAAGATGTAAAAGCAAGAAAGAGGAAGCTCTATCTACTGATCAAGAAAGTATCTGAGGATATCTCAAAAAAAAAAAAAAAAAAACCAACCAAAAAACCCCCCCGAGAACAGAAGAGTTTGTAATATGTTTCCATCAATGTACAAAGAGGAAATATATTCAAATTTATGTGAGCATGCCTAAATATTATGGAAGGAGTTGCAAGAAATTAGCATTAAAAATGTACATATATATTTATTTATTTATTAGGGCAAAGCTTGGGCAAATGAGGAATGGGGTTGGGAGGGAAAGAGAGTTTAAAGTACATATCTTTTAATATTTAAAGCAAATTTTTTTAAAGGTATGTTGATGTTTAACCTATTTGAAAATTAAGTAAATAAATCTCTTGAAAAAAATAAATAGGACAGAATCTTCCATACGGAAATCGATCACTTCTAAAAACTGAAAGAGACAGAGGAGTTATGGGCTCTCACCGCGAAGCCCCCAAGATCTTTGCTATGCGGCAGAGGAGGGGTTCGGTCAGAGGCAAACTGGCAGCCATGATAGCAGAAAAAGAAAGCTATTTTATGTTTATACCTTCGAAAATCGAGATTTTCCCCAAAAAGTCAGATAGAGAATAAGAATGAGCTGTTAAATGAGGTGTTTAAATTCCCTGATTAAAATGTTCTCGGAGTGATTTAAATAAAACGGAGGCAATTTCACATTCATGAAG
>NW_011889192.1:430486-432460 GCF_000151845.1 Pteropus vampyrus
GGCAAATGAGGAATGGGGTTGGGAGGGAAAGAGAGTTTAAAGTACATATCTTTTAATATTTAAAGCAAATTTTTTTAAAGGTATGTTGATGTTTAACCTATTTGAAAATTAAGTAAATAAATCTCTTGAAAAAAATAAATAGGACAGAATCTTCCATACGGAAATCGATCACTTCTAAAAACTGAAAGAGACAGAGGAGTTATGGGCTCTCACCGCGAAGCCCCCAAGATCTTTGCTATGCGGCAGAGGAGGGGTTCGGTCAGAGGCAAACTGGCAGCCATGATAGCAGAAAAAGAAAGCTATTTTATGTTTATACCTTCGAAAATCGAGATTTTCCCCAAAAAGTCAGATAGAGAATAAGAATGAGCTGTTAAATGAGGTGTTTAAATTCCCTGATTAAAATGTTCTCGGAGTGATTTAAATAAAACGGAGGCAATTTCACATTCATGAAGCAGTCTTAATACAATATAACACATCAGTGGATTAGTGACAAAATTAAACACCAGTATTCAGGAAAGACCTTTAAAAGTGAGACTAGAAGGAAGATTCATAATGGTAAAGAGCACTGTGCAAATCACAATTACTGTCATGCTAGAAAACCAGAGCAGCATCTTGCTCTCATCATTATTAACGTGTTTCTTGGGGTGTGGCCAATATAATGAGATATAAAACAAGTGTTTTTAGAAAGAAAGATGAAATAACCATGATTTGCAGCTGATAGGATTTGAAAACCCAAAAGGACCATTCGAAACTATTGGAATTACAAAGAATTCAGCCCAGGGCCCAAAATAGGATAGAGTCACTACATGTCAACAATAACAAGAAAGTAGAAAGCAGTAGTAACAAAACCAGAAAGCACATGGTAACAATGTTAATAAATACAAACACCATATATAAGGGAAAAACTTGAGAGATGGAAGGAGACTTGCATGTTTAGAGAAGCGTGGCTTTTTCTTGGATGGGAACGTGGAAAATTAAAAACGTGTCAATTCTCATCAAGTTAATATGTTTCAGTGTTGTTGCAATTAAAAAATTCCAATTAAAAACCTCGTTGGAATGTTTTGATAGAATGCTTATGAAGTTCGTCTGCAGCGTGGACAGGCATGATGAGCTCACTTTCTGAGCAACACAGGAAATGAAGAGAGTCTACTTGTAAATATCATAAAATGCTACAATAATTAAAGGAATATGGTAGTGGCACAAGGCCATCAATGTGCGAAACAGAATGGCCAGCCTAGAAATGAATTCTTATCTATAAAAAATGTTAATTTATAGGAGGGGCATCACAAACATTTAAAAAAATGAAAGGAATCACAAAACAGGACAAAAACATCACCAGGAAAGAAAACTATAGACCAATATTTCTTATTGATATAGATATAAAAAGTCCTCAACAAAATACTAGCAAATTAATCTAGAAACATATAAAAAGGATTATATACCATGAACTAGTAGAATTCATCTCAGGAATGCAAAGTTAGTTGAACACACAAAAATCAATTTCATACACTATAATAATGGAATAAAGGACAAAAAAACACATGATCATCTCAATAGACACTTGACATAAAATAGCATTGGAAAAAATTCAACACCGTTTCACAATAAAAATAATCAACAAACTGGGTATTGAAGAAAACGTCCTCAACCTGATAAAGGGCATTTTTGCAAACCCCACAATTAAGATCATTCTTAATTGTGAAAGACCAAAAGTGTCCCTGTAAGGTCGGGAAGAAGATAAGGGTGCCCATTCTCACCACTACTAATAAACATAGTGATGGAGAATTATTCGAGAAAAAGAAATAAAAGATATTTATATTGAAAGGAAGAAGTTAAACTCTATTCACAGAAGACATGATCTCATATACGTAAAATCTGAAGGCAGCCCCTAAAAAACTATCGGAACTAATAAGTTTGGCGAAGTCTCAGGATACAAGATCGATATTCAAAAATCAATTGTATTTCTATACAATG
>NW_011889192.1:433670-435528 GCF_000151845.1 Pteropus vampyrus
CACATGAAAACTTACTCAGCATCGCTAGTCCTCAGGGAAACGCAAGTGAAAACCACAATGAGATATCGCTTCATACCTACACCCGCTAGGATGACCATAATCAAAAAGACAGATAATAACAAGTGTCCGTGAGGATGTGGAGAAATTGGAACCCCGTACAATGCTGATGGAAATGTAAAATGGTGCAGAACCTTTGGAAAACAGTCTGGTAGTTCCTCAAAGGGTTAAACATAGAATTACCACATGACTCAGCAATTCCATTTCTAAGCATATTCCCAAGAGAAATAAAAAGATACATCCACACCAAAAATTGTGCCTGAATTCTCATAGCACCATTATTCATAACAGGCAAAAAGGAGAAGCAACCCAAATGCCTACCAACTGATGAATGGGTAAATAAAAACGGGCTATGTCCACATAATGGAATAATTTTCAGTCCTAAAAAGAAATTAAGTGTTGATGCATGCTACCGCACAAATGAACCTCGAAATCATCTTGCTAAGTGAAAGAAGCCAGTCACAAGGAGCCACACGCTGTATGGTCTCATGTATATGGACCACCCAGAATAGGCAAATCCATCGAGACAGAAAGTAGGTCTGTGGTTGCGGGGGCGGGAAGGGCTGTGGAGGGTGAGGACTGAGTGACTAATGGGGATGAGATTTCTTTTTGGTGAGAGGAGGAAAATAGTCCCGAATGGGTGGTGGCGATGGCGGCGATGGCGGCCCAGCTCCGTGAACGTACTAAACTCTGTTGAATTGTATACTCTGAACGAGCGAATTATATCTCAAATTGTTATTAAGAAAAAGGAGGGGGTGGCAATTAAAGTCTGGAATATTGGTTGGCAATTTGGGAAAAATATCAGTTTGGAGCCTCAAAATAAATTCCCTAAGTAAACTCTGAAAGAATTAAAGCATTAAACATTTTTTTTCAAATTATAGGGCATTTGGAAAAACGTACATATGGTTTTATTACTTTTTCCTGCCATTAAACAATGTGTCTTGGAGAGTTTCTATTTCTGTGAACCGGGTGTATACATTCACTTTTAATATTTGCTTTCTATTCTATAACGTGCCATTGGTATTTCCATTATTTTATTATTGTTTAATTCGTTTCCATTGTCTCTTTTCACGAGCGTTTCGGTCAGTCTCTGTTTTGGTTTTTAAGAAAGAGACAATCATTCGAGTTACTTGAAGAAAAAGGAGGCTGGAAAAAAGATAGACGTGATCTGGACCGGGCCAAGGCATTGCGGGTACCAGTGCCTTCGCCTCCATCGGGGGTCAAAAAATAGGACATTTCGAGAAGGAATGAAACGGTTCTCAAATCTTGCCAGGTGATCCTGGGAAAAGCAGTGTAAGTGTCGCGAGCCTGGGAGTGGAGCCAACCAAGCTCCGGTTACATGAGCTGGGCACGTGGCTCGCCCTTGGGAACCCTTGCTCCTTGACCGTCACGTCACGTAGGGAGGACCAAAGTGACCTAAGTCCTGGGACTCACGCAAGAACACACAGTGCTGACTCCACGGGGAGGTAGCTGTGTTCTTTGTGCATTATTATGCAAGTTAACACGAAGAGGTAATAGTGCCATCTATGAATATAATACATATTTGTGCTTATGTCTCACGTACCCAACACAGTATAAATTAAAAAGAGGACGAAATAACGAAGAGTATAAGTGTGGGGACATAAAACTTAATGAGGGATGAAGTTAAAAGATTCCTATTACCAAGACTCGTGCTACGGATGGGCCCAGAGGACCCCTAAGCTTCCTAGAAGCCAGCCTGGAAAGAGACGTGTGTCACGGACTCATCCTGCTGCATTCAGGGATAAAAATCACCGATCGCTCAGGAGAAAGTGTGTTTGTG
>NW_011889192.1:437518-441411 GCF_000151845.1 Pteropus vampyrus
CCAGGAGTGGGCGAGGTATGGCGGAGAGTTCCAGAACATGAACTGCTCCCCAGACTCTTCCTGCACTCAGCGCCCCCAGTCGGCACCTTCCCTCCCTCACCCCTGACACGGTCATCGGCTGGACACCAGGCCACCCCTGGCCCTCAGAGGGGCCGTAGGCGAGGGGCTCGCTTTCCCCTCCTCTTTGCAGGGTCTGTCATCCTCCCAGGCGAGGCCCCCAGCGCCTCCCTGCCTCCCCGCTCATGGGGCGCGCCCACGCCCCTTCGGTGTCGTCCTCCGTCCTTCTCGGCTCCCCTCGCTCCCTCCCTCAGGGTCTCACGGGCCACCAGGGCTTTAGCCGCCGCTCTTCCCAGAGGGCCATGCCTTCCTGCATCCGAGGGGCCGAGGCTCCGCCCGGAATCACCGCACGGCTGCCCGCAGGCCACCAGCCTTCCTCTGTGCTGGGGAGCGTGTCCCGACAGGACAGGACAGGGCTCCTGGCCGCCCGCAGCCACCCGACCCAGCGGTTTCTGAAGAGGACAGGGCTCAGGCTACGGGGCAGGCCAGCAGTGACTTGGCCAGGAGGCGGTGACCGAGGCAAACCCTCTCCAGAGCGGGGCGGCCCCGAGCGGCAGACGCTGCTCTGGCTTCCCAGAGTGAAGAACGGTGGTTTTGTTTCTGGCATTTTCTCTTTAACTCATCTGGTCCTCATGCGACCCTCGGGGGTGGTGGGGAAGAAAGGGACTATTATTAGTCACGTTTTAGAGATGAAGGACTCGAGGCTTAGAGCGACTCAGTTGCTTGCTCAGGGTCACACAGCTGGTAAGTGGCTGTGGCAGAATTGGAACTTGGGTCTTGCAGGTCCCAGAGCCCCGTCTTGGAGCTGGGAGGAAAGGAACGGCCAGGGAGACACTGGGGAGGGGACGGAGACTGCCTGTGGAGGTGGCGCTCCTGCGTAGGAAGCACTGCAGCCCTGACCAAAGAGCAAACAGCAGGGGCAGAGCATGCAGCAGGGGACAAAGCCAGACGCCAGGACAAACCAGCCTCGCTTTCTCTAGGGGGTTGAGCCATCAGTTTCCCCGGGGACCCGGACTCTGTTCAGCAAACCTCCTTCCATGCTGTGTGGAAGCTTCTTCATGGGGAGTCCTGGGTAGTTTGGGGACAGGGGCTCAAGTCAAGTACAGGGGTGACCTCCCTGAAGTGGCCGTTACGCACCTAAGCATGACAGCCACTCCCAGGCTTCTCAGTGCGGGTGGACGGCTAGCCTGGGCGGCCGCCTGCCAGATCCTTCTTATGCTGCCCAACAAGTGTTGGGGGGTCTTCCCCCTTCCTCTGACGTCTAAGTCAGGCGGAAGCCCTGGGGACCCTGGAGACGGAGGGGAAGACAAGGTGTGCCCCGCCACCGCGCATCTTGGGGGGCTCTGGGCCCCTGATACACCCTCAGTCCTCAGCCTCCTACCTGTGGAGTGACGGACACCTGGCTCACCGGGGTGGCCCTGGTCATAGCTGTGTGCTCCCTGTGCTCGACCCGGGGTCACGTGGCAGACGTGGGTCCCTAGCGCAGGACCCCAGAGGGCAGGCAGGTGCCCTAACACCACCCCCGCTTCATCCCAAACATGAGCGCGCCCCTCCTCGGCTTCTCCTTCCTTGTGGAAACGTCTCTCGCTTGTGCGAGGATTAAACGGGCCTACGCGCCTGGTGTCGCATCCACGTGCCACGAACGACACTCGCAGGCTGCCGCTTTGACTCTTTGTAACTCAGTGAGTGGTCGGCTCGTTTAAACCGTTTTTACCTTTCGGTGTAGGAAGAGTCCAAGCTTGGAAAATGTACATGATGTTCAGTATAAGAAGCAGGTATAGTTTGGAAAACGAATCAAGGGTCCGTCGGAGCCTCGGCTCCATCCCAGTGAGTGAAATCTATGCCTCGTCTCTGGGGACTGGCTGGTGGCAGCTCCTGAGAGCTCCTTCCCCCCCGGTCACGTCAGTGACAGCAGCCACGCTCAGCTGGGTGGGGGAGGAGCAGGCTCAACCTACTTTCTCCAAGTGAAGCCGGAGCGAGCTGCAGCTGTGTTGTCTGCTGTTAGGGCCACTTTTACCTAATTAACTTCACTTCTCATCAGACAGGCTGTGAGCAACAGGAGGGAGTGAGCTGGGGACAAAGACAACACCTTCTGGGTGAGCCGCCCTGAGCCAGCCGCCACCCTTGGCGAGCTCCCGCCTGCCTGTGGGCCAAGGTCTGCTGGCCCCAGCCAGAGGGAGGCCAGCCAGGGCCGCGGATCTCCCAGTCACAGGGCAAAACAGACGCTACACAGACGTGGACACGGCCGTCTCCACAGCCCAACAGGGATCTTTACATGCAGAAAGCTGCGCGCAAACACTGGGCCTTTGTTGGCTTCTAGTAGGGGGGCCATTGGCAAGTCGGAGTTGCTATGAACTCATCTATCAACCCATACCCTAGAGCAGTTATAAAAAGGTCTGCTAAAAATGACGAGACCAATACCGGTGTCCTAGGCCAGCTTGGGCCGCCTTAACAAAATCCCAGAGACCGGGTGGCTTGAATGAGACATTGATTTTCTCACAGTGCTGGAGCCTGGAAGCCTGGGGTCAGGGTACAGTGGGGTCGGGTTCTGGTGAGGATTCTCTTCCTGGCCTGCAGATGGCCACCTCCTGGCTATGTCCTCGCATGGCCTTTCCTGGGTGTGTGCACGAGGGGAGAGGGAGATGGAGAGAGAGAGGGAGAAGGAAGGAGAGAGGGAAGGAGGAGGAAGAGAGAGGCAGGGGAGAGACAGAGAATTAGCATCTCTTCCTCTGCTTACAAGGCCTCTCCTTATGGGGCCCCATCATGAGGCCCCACCCTCGTGACCTTGGCCAGCCATCTCCAAATGCCATGACGCTGGGGGTTTGGGCTTTAATGTGTAACTTTTAGGGGGACGTGAACATTTGGTTTATAACAACTGGCAAAGGAATGGAGAGAGTCCTTGCATTTCCAGTTGGGAAAATCTGAATCCCAACCTCATTCCTCAGCGTGGCTCTGGGAGACCAGAATTTGTACCGAAAGGCAGACATTCTTCCCCTCCTGCTCCAGAATGCTTTTCTAGAGAGTTTGCCCAGCCCTGGAAGAGGAGGCCCCTGAGTGCCACAGGCCCCAGGCCCCTGGCCATGACTGACCAGAACAGAGTGGACTCTTGACCCAGGAGGAGGCTTGGCTGAGCCAATCAGATCCTCTTTCCCAGAATGAAGATTGACAGAGAAACCACATCAATGAGCAGGGGCTGTGGGCTGGATGGCCAGGGGGTCAGCGGAGGCATTTTGATTTGGCCAGATAGGTTGGGTATAGATATAGCAGGTTCCTTTTATTTTTTTCCAATAAAAGCTCTTAACATTTTTTTCATATCTCAGCTTGAAGGGATTCCCGTGCATTACCTCCCAGTGGTCTAAAACTAGATCTCCTGATATGTGCTACATCTAGGTTTTCGACACCCAGATTCAGGGCAGGGGGTTGACCTGGTCAGTAGTGTCCTTGCATCCTTGGTGGGCTCTGTCCCCTCACAGGCTGAGTGTGGCCGTGTTCACCCTGGGCCAGGGCCTAGTCACGCAGACACGGCCGCCTAGCTGGGGCCCCAGCAGAACAGGCAGGAAGGGATTCTCCGACGTCCCCCATCTTCCCAGATGTGAGCGCCCCTCCTCTGGCTTCTCTCTCGCTTCTAGAAGTTTCTGTCATCTGCGCAGTGCTGGAGGCATTCCCAGTGCCTTTGCACACCTCTTGATGTCATCCTGTGATCTCCCCCCAGGGAGGGAGGAGGGAGGTGACTCGGGCCCCGGGGAAGGTTTACTGAGGCATGCTGTAAACTGAGGCACGGGGGTCCTGGGCCTTGGCGGTGGGCAGAGAGGGGAGTAGGAGCAGGGAAAGAGAGC
>NW_011889192.1:441461-452300 GCF_000151845.1 Pteropus vampyrus
GTTCGCCCTGGGCCAGGGCCTAGTCACGCAGACACGGCCGCCTAGCTGGGGCCCCAGCAGAACAGGCAGGAAGGGATTCTCCGACGTCCCCCATCTTCCCAGATGTGAGCGCCCCTCCTCTGGCTTCTCTCTCGCTTCTAGAAGTTTCTGTCATCTGCGCAGTGCTGGAGGCATTCCCAGTGCCTTTGCACACCTCTTGATGTCATCCTGTGATCTCCCCCCAGGGAGGGAGGAGGGAGGTGACTCGGGCCCCGGGGAAGGTTTACTGAGGCATGCTGTAAACTGAGGCACGGGGGTCCTGGGCCTTGGCGGTGGGCAGAGAGGGGAGTAGGAGCAGGGAAAGAGAGCAGGGGGGGAAGGGGGGTGATAGAGCCGTGGGGACCACAGGAGCGGAAAGGCCGAGGTTTCGGCTTTGGTGTCAGTGAGTGATGTGAGAGAGACACAGCACTGAAAAAGCAAACAATAGAGGCCGAGGCATTGGGGGCTGTGGTTTCTTGCAACACTCCCTCATCTAAAATTTTCGTGAGATTTAGATGAATCTAGATAGTCTCCTGTTCTCCTTCCGGCTGCGTGGGATTTGAACCTGTGGCCGGGGGCTGATCTTTGTTACGTTGGTCAGTCAAAAAATTAATGTTATGTATTTTAGAAAACATCCAATTAGCACAGCAAACCTGTGATTTCACAGATATTAATGCTTAGGATGCAAATAAAGAACTTAATTTAAAGCCAATCTGTCGAAAATGTTAATAGCACAGGTGGTACACGGATACATTAAAAATGGTAAATGTGGAAAGTATGTAAGTGCCATTCCAGAAGCACTGACTTGAAATTACCCGGATGAACCAGACACCACATGGTTCAGCTCTGAACTAAGGCTTTCTTCCCTCCGGTTCCCTTGGGCCCATCTCCAGGCCTGTGGGTGACGGGTGGCAGCTCCGCCTGGTCGCGAACCCAGCAGGGGTTCTGATGACCCACTGTTCCACCCAGCTTTTTGAAAGGGAGCCTCAGCCAGCATGAAAACCTCCTTAAGTTGTGTGCAGGGGGTGTGTGTTTGCACAGGGGGAGTGGCGGGGAGGGCAGGGCTTTTGTAGAGCCCCAAGAAGGTGAAGGCCACCGCCCTCTCTGAGGTGTCTGCCATCCCGTTTCCCCGACACTTACTTGTTTATGTTCATGAATCCATGTACTTTTAATTACAAATAACCCAAACCTTGCCAGGCACGGCAGGGCATATCCAATGCACACGAAATAGCTCTGCCAGGTGTTTGAGGTCTGCCCACGCCAAGGAGACCCTCGAGGGCCCAGCTGGGGGCTGCCCCCAGAGGGCTGCCCAGCCCCCAGGCCCCAGACCACAGCAGCCCTGGGCACTGTCTCCCTAGGGCCTGGATCTCAGCCCGTTTGTGATGCTTCCTGACCCTTGCGGCCTCCACCCTCGAAGCTTCTTTCATCCCTGCTGACTGGGTTCTGGCCGTGGCTGTCAGCTTAGACTGGCCCTCGGGTGAAGGCCCATGGCCCCGCCTGGTGGCGGCCCAGCTTCGTCCTCCCGTTCCTTCGTGCTCTGTCCTCTGAAGCCCCACTCATCCCTCAGGAGAAGCCCGTCTGCACACAGCCCACTCCCTCTGGGGCCCGTCGGGACCTCGGTTCATCCACTGGCCCCTTCCGCTGTCCAGCGTCTGGCTATGCTGCCAGGTTTGCAGATGGAAAAAGGCGCCAAGAGGCTAGAAAATCGAGCAGCCTCTGGAAACTGGAAGAAGTGGGGGGAAACACTGTCCCCTAGAGCCTCCAGGGAGTGGGCAGTCTGGCCAACACCTAGGTTTCCGCCTAGCGAGGCCCATTTTGGACTCTATCTTCCAGAACTGTAAGATGATGAATTGTGATGTTTTAAGCCACTAAGTGTTGCTCATTTGTTACAGCAGCCGTATAACACTCTTCTACAGATGGAGCCCTAAATCTGGGAGGGGGACCCACAATTTATCTCCTCAGATTCTCTTCATACTTGCCTCTACCAAACTAGTTTTTAAAAAATATTTAAAGCATCAGCTAGATTTGCCAGAAAAAAAAAAAAAGCCTTCACTTATCAAGAACTTTTATTCGGTGGAGGGAAATAATCATTGGGTCTCATGTGCCGACACCCCAAGGAAAACTTGGAGGGGTATGCATATGGTCTTCTGGGCGGACAGTAGGCAGTCCTGAATGGCGCCACCAAAAAAAGGAGTTTCTCCAAGTTGGCCAGCCCGGACGCCCGGGGCAGGACACCTGGGGCAGGTGGCCTGGGCTCTTCAAGGGACCCTAGTTCTCTGTATCCGAGGGTTCTCTGTACACATTGGTGTTTAGTGCTCAATAGTCCGGCCATGTGAACTGATCAGTTCTCTCCCTGCAGCTTAAAGTCAACTTTTATATTGAAAAAAAAAAAGGATCCATTTTCTCTCCCAAGGCCTGCTGGGATAGTAACAGTCAAAATCATGAGCGGCAAACACTTTATATTCATCATCTCATTGAATACTTGGGGCGATCCTATATGATCGTTACTGTCCTTGTCCCATTTTTCCCCATTTTTACTGGAGAGTCAGGGAGGTTGACTGACTCAGCGAGTTCACACAACCGGCCAGCGATGGGGGCAGCCTGCCTGTGGCAAAGTGGTAAGGGCCTGAGTCCCAAACTATTTCTCTCCGACTTTAATTTAGAACATTCTGACTTAAAGCAAACAGCCTTTCCTGAGAACACAGCCTTATAAGACTATAGAGAAGCCAGAGAGGAACAAGATTAGCCAGACACCCAGCCCGGGGCCGAGTGGTTACAGGAGGGCCACCTTAGCCTCCACAGCCGGTGCCTGCGGTTAAAAGATGCTACTTTATTTTGGCGAGTTCTGTGATATTGCTCCAGTGAATACACAAATCAGCAATGACAACATTTCTCCAAACTCAGCCTCTGCGGGACTGTTTTTCTTTGATTGAACATCAAGATGGCTTCCTTCCGACCCCGAGTTCAGATCCCGCCTCGTCTTACCCTTGACTTAGACCCTGAGTTAGCTGTGACTTCGATCTTGACTCCGAACAGGTCCCAAAGAGGCCAGAAAACTGTAGAAGGGAAAGTTCCAGGCAGCTGCTCTTGATAACTCAGGCACCAGGAAGAATTGTCCATGTGCCAGATGACTTTTTAATCCAGAAACAAAGAACCTTAAAATCGTTTTAAAGCTCGACGCCAACTTCCTAAAAAGGAACTCGGCAGGAAAGAAGGCTTCCTTTCCTCCAGCGTCCAAGCATCTTCCGAGGAATGTTTTTATCGCTCGGATGAGAGTGAAAACTGTTTATAGATGTACTCGTGGGTTTACGTCTGCAGGGCATTGTGAATAATAAAGCCCGTGATGTCAGGGTTTTATCGTCTTAAAATACTTGGAAGTTTTTCATCCTGTTAGTGAGAGTCAATGGGAATCTGCTTTGGCTCGGGGAGGCTGAGCGGAGCAGCTGTCAGCGGGAAACCGGGTTTTCTTAATCTACTTATTTGGGCAGCAGTAGAAGAAGGCGTAAGGCAGCCGAGGGGACTGGGATGAAGGTGGGGGGCTCGGGAGAGGGGCAGGGGGTTTGTACGTCTATCAGCCTCATCATTGCTGGCCCAACACCTAATTTCTACTGCTCAAGGCCAAGCAATGCCCAGGGCAGCTGGGGACATGCAGCAAATGCTGAGTGCCTGGCTGAATGAGGGCCCCTCGGTCCGCAGGGAGCTGGCCGTCGTGGTGGATCGAAACAATGAGCCAAGCGAGTTGTGTTAACTTGCACTTGGGACTGAGCAAGGCTGCTCAAGTCAGCCACGAGGACTGACCTTTATCACTTCTGAGTGGGAGCTGGGGATCAAGGTCCTCAGGCCCAGCGTTCCTTCCTTCCTTATCCTGGCTGGTCCCTTCCTGCCTTTTAAGGCGCCGTTTAAACCGCTCGTCCTCTGCAGAGCCTATGTTTTGAAGGATCTGTCTCTGGTAGTAAACATACTCGTTAATTAAAAACGAATCAGCATCCCATTTAAAAACTCATCAGACACCTAGAGAGTGGATGGTCAGAATGTCTCGCTGTAGGAGACACCAGTGCCGCCACTTGGGCCTCAACCAAAAGTGAAGGCGACTGAGGCAAAGCCGGCCAGTGCTGGCCAGTGCGGAAGAGGGGGGTGGGGCCCCCTGAGACAAAGTGGCCACACGGATCCCCACTGTGATCCCCAGGGGTGGGAGGGCCCTGAGGGTCCGCACATCCACCTTCCTTCTGCTCCCGCAAACCCAGCCCGTGAGCATCATGCAAACGGGCCTCGCGCTTCGCCAGCCGCAGGCCCTGCTGGGCTCCTGTGCCGCTTCGTAAAACCCCGCTGTCCCTTTCCCGGGATTGTGTCCTCTGGGCATGTGTGCTGTTTCAAGAAATCGCAACATTTAGTTAGGGTACGTGTGAAAGAATTACGCCCTCGTTTTCGAGTGAGAGCGCCTTACTTTACATAAAACCATACCCCACATCTCTTCTCCTCTTACAAAATAATTAATAAGTGATGTAAGATTGCTTAACGATGCCCAGCTCAAAGGCCGCCTCCTCCGTGCATGTCTCCCTGATGGCCCTTTGATGACCCTCCCTTCATTCCAACACGCGACTTTTTTTTTCCGTTCCAAAGGTAAGGGGAGCTGAGGGAGAAAGATCGAGAGATCGCCCGACACAGGTTCCCAGACACCCAGGTCCTTTAACCATCCACCTGAGGGGTGCCCCCAGTGTCACCCCGTCTATGGTGCTCAACGTCTCTGCGCAGACCTGGAGTGCTGTCCCCTGAGAGAGGGGCCTCAAAGGCTGCCGTCACCCGGGGAAGGAGCCCGCTGGCAGGCTCCCCCGGCCGCGCCCTCTGGTCCAGGGGCGGCGCTCTGCCCTGGGTCTGCTGGCTCCACATGTGGGGAAAGCTGAGCTCAAGGGGGCCGCAAAGAAAATGCCTCGTGAGGCCCAGGCTGCTCTGCCCCAGCAGCCCCCCAAAGACACAGAGGGGGGCTCTGAGTAGAGACTGCCCTCAGGCTCCTAGGTGTACCCCCTGCTTGGTCGGCGCCACGACCCCGTGACCGTCCTCAGAGCGAGGCAGCCGTCATGCTTCCTTCATAGCAAGACACCCTCACACCTGGACTCGGCTCCTGATTCTCCTGTCTGGGCCCCCAGCCCCTGTCCAAAGCCTTGCTTAACAAAATGTTTACCAATTATTTGGTGAAGGAATAAGGAGGGAATTTTGCCACATTAGAATGGTGCTGGGGGTAACCTCAGAGTGCCAGAGCTGACCCCCTACTTGGGGAGGCAATGGGCTCACGGAGGTGTGGCAGGGACCCCGTCCTGGGAGATGGGGTGACGGGTTTAGGGCTGGTAGGCTGGCCCCCTGTGGGGACAGATGCCTTGGTGGAGCCAGCAGGTGGGGCGGGGAGATCTGGCATCCTTCTCTGAGCCTCTGGGCTGCCCTTGCTGAGGCCAGAGATGTCTGCCACAAACAAGGTGACACTCTTAAGGGAGACATCCTCCTCCATCTCTGGCGGGTGGGGCAGAAGACTGTGGCCCGTCACTGACATTGTCATCGGGCCACCTCGGCCTCTCCCAGGGCGATGCCCTCCAAGGGAGGCATTTTCAAGACAATTTGGACTCCGGGTTGAGAGCGGGGTTGAGGCAGGTGGTCCGTTTTCATGGATCAGCAAGCTTAAGTCACCCATGCAGACACCTAGTTTCTCCTGCTCAAGGCCAAGCGATGCCCAGGGCAGCTGGGGACATGGCAGGAGTGACAAGGGAAAGGAAAGGAAGGGAAAAATCTGAGTGGAGAGATGGAGAGGGAGGAGGGGAGGGAGGACGAAGATGAGACGGCGGGGGGCAGGGTGGCTTAGCACAAGCATTTTTTCAAAAGGCAAAGATGCGTTGGTAATTGTCAGAACGTGGCGGAACTGTCAAAAATATAAGCACCCCAAGTCCCATCAGTGATTCCGCGAATGTCCCAAACTTTAAATCGAAAGAAAAAAGAAGAACCTACCCCTATCACATCTCCCAGATATTCGAGTCACACCATGCTTTGGCTTGATGCCAGCCAGGTGCACAGGTCCAGACGGTCCTAGGGGTGAGGCCTTTTGCCCTTTCGAGGTGGGACCCTGAGCACCAGGGGACAATGTACTGGGATGGCACTGTTGCTTCCCTGCCGTGCCTTCCGCTCCCCAGGTGTGCTTCCCGGCCCTGAGGTTTGAGCCACAGGCGCGTAGCAATCAGTTTGTGTAGCGCTTCATGTCTATTATTAGGGCTGCAGCCCTGGGTGTGTGACCTGTGTAGTCACAGAGGACTTTGCTCTAAGAAGGGCTGCTCCCATGGTGCAAGGCTCTGCTGTTGCAATTCTTAACAATTTTCAAATTCTTAATTCTTGAAGTTTGTAATAATTTTTGAACACGAGGCGCCACGTATTCCTTTTGCAAATTTTGTAGCCGGCGGCGTTTATTAGGTCACTGGCCCTACAGCCATCACCGGGGAGGAGCCGGAAGGAAATGCTGGCCAGGTCACAGATGGAGAGACTGAGTCCTGGCAGGGAGCCTGGTGAAGCCAAGACCGGACGGCTCTTCTAAGTGAGCTCTGGGCCGTTTCGCGCCTGGAGCTGTGGGCGGCGGCCTCCTCTCCTTCACACACCTGCCTGGGGTCTCTGCCGTCCTGCCCTGGCTGCGACCTTCATTCCATCCCTCATTTCATCTCATTTCATCAAAAGAAAAAACCAAAACCATTTGCTCACCTGCCCGTGAGGAGCCCCTGGGCGTCGGGCCGTCCTGATGTCCTGACGGCTCTTCCTGTCGCGTCCTCTGTCCTGTGCGGGGCCTCCGAGCAGGCTGGCCTGCCCCAGTGAGGGCCACCCGCCCTTTGCTCCGGCCAGAGCACCACCCAAGGCAAAAGCTTTGTCCCCTCCTGGAAAAGGCTCCCTGGGCAGCATTCTTGACCTTCAGACCTGCCTCAGCCTGGAGCTGGCCCCACGCCCGCGGCAATCACTTCCTGGCTAGGTGTTTACCTTCCTGGGCCTATGGGCCCAGCCAGGGTGGCGGCCACATACCTGACCCAGAGGCGGTGAGGGAGGGAAGGCGCTACCCATGCTGAAGGCCAGGAGCAGCTGGCATGGCTTCGGTCCCAGGTAACCCTGCTGGTCCTTCCGCTCGCCTGATTCCTCTGCCCCCTGGCCTTGGCCGAGTGGCCACACGGCTCTTGAATCTGAGGCTGGGGAAAGGGCTTGGGGTCCTCTAGGGTTCCATTTACTTCCTGCACGTGGCCATCATAGCTCAGCGTGGGACACTCTCCACTTTAAGAGAGAACTTGCCCCTTTATTATTACTATTATTATTATTATCTAATAAGTACCTTTTATCCAGTGACAGGTACTGGGCTTAGCAGTTTACATAATCACTTTATGCAATTCTTGTGTAAATCTCTATGAGCAGAGACTTATGCCCATTTTAAAGATGCAGAGACAGAGGCTTATAAAAGTAGACGATCTTGCTCAAAGCCACACAGCTAGTAAATTGGGGATCCAGAGTTCAAACCCAGGTAAAAATCTGGGCTCTTAACCACTACCATCAATGGCCAAGTTTATTTGCCAGAAGGTCTTCCATTTTTATGTTAAACGTAAATCAGCCACTGTATTAGCTGTTGATTTCTGGCAGCAAATCAACCCAAAACTTGGTGGCTTCAAACAGCACTGCTTTGCTACCCACCGTTCCCACGGGTCAGGAACCGGGCACGGCCTGGACAGGCTCTCTGCCTAAGGCCGCTCACAGGCTCCACCACGGTGCCGCAGGGCTGGGGCCACGTCTCATAGCTCTGCTGGGGAAGGGTTCCCTTCCACGCTTGTGAGCTCGTTGACCACACTCAGTTTCCTGTGCGCTGTTTGACTGCAGCCTCAGCTCCTCAGTGGCTCTTGGCCTGCGGCTGCCACATAAGCCCCTCCTCCGTGGCAGCCCACCACCAAGGCTGCGAGGAAGATGGAAGTCACACCCATCACTTTTGCTGTATTCTCCTCATTAGGAGGAAGTCATCAGGTCGGCCTACACTCAGAGGTAGGAGGTTACACAAAGGCCTGACCACTGGGAGGCAGGGATCACCGAGGGCTGTTTGAAAGCTGTCGATCACAGCCGTCTGATCGCCATAAAACAATGGTTTCAGTTTTACCTCTGAAAGCCAGATAGAAGTAGTCTCTTTTCCATCCATCGTCCATCTACATATCCATCTGTCTATCTTTCTGTCTGTCCATCCACCCATCCGTCCATCCGTCCACCCATCCGTCCATCCGTCCATCCGTCCATCCGTCCGTCCGTCCATCCATCCATCCATCCATCCATCCATCCATCCATCCATCCATCCAATAAACATTTGATCAGGACACTATAAGCCAGACCCCACACTGGGCTAGAAGTTACCAGGATAAATACAGTTCCTCTCCTTCCCCGCTCCCTGCCCCCCACACCAAAGGCTCCCAGGTGAGCTTTCGCATAGAGGGGTTGGGGCAGGGTTGTCCACTGAACGCTCTGTTCTTCAGGAGCATTGGTTCCCTTTCCTTCCTCCGGGCCTCACGCGCTGCTCCCCGAGGTTCCTTGTCTTCCTGCTCACTCTCCTCTCTTTGTCTCACTCATTAGATAAGCCCATTTTAAGCATGTGCTCAGTGTGAAGTGTGATAGTAGCTGGTGTGTGATTGCGTGTGTGCACGCGTGTGCGGTTAGATCTGCTGTCCTTGGCTCTCCTTCCCTCTTTCTCATTAGCCATCTTCCTGGCTCTCTTTAGCCCCTGAAGGAAGCAGGACCCACAGCTTTTGGGAGACACCCCTCCTGCTACCTGCACACAGGGCCCAGCTCAGAGTTGGGCCTGCAGTACAGCAGACTGTGGGGGTGCCTGGTGGAGCGAGGACCATGGGCAGAGGAGGAACTGGTCCCACTCTTCTGGTGGGCAGGGCCAGGCCAGAAGAGGCATGAAGAGAACATGTGCCCAGCCACACCTGCCTGTGGACCCCATCTCCTGACCCCGGTCCAGGGCTGGGCGAGTGAACTCTGAGAAGAGAGTGACAAGGTCTTGGAGTCCTGAGATGCTCAGAGGGATGGAGATCTCTGGAAGCTGGAATTCTAAGTCTTTCTTGCGGGAGACCATTCACTTCGTATGTTTGTTGAGCACCTAGTAAAGTGTAGATACTGTGCTAGGGCCTGGGGGTGACATTGGGAGCACCCCGAGAGTGAAAGCTCATTTCTTTTTTTCTCCTCCACGCCATCTCTGCTTCAGAATAGGCCCCCAGCAGCTCTTGCCTGGACCACTGCAATGTCCTTTAAGCAGGTCTCCTGGATTCATTCTTTCTTAATTGTCTCCAATCCTTCCCACCCCATCCCACTCAATGTGTCATGTGGATCTGCTGACACAGTCCTGAACTTGTCACTTTCTTGCTCAAAACATTTTACATAATCTCTGTTAACAGTTTCGTGAGTGTTCTAGAAATATTCTCTCTATGCATAATCTCTCTGTGTCTCTGTCTTTCTCTGTCTCTGTCTCTGTCTCTCTCTCTCACACACACACATACCTGTATTTTTAGTTTTATTTAGGCAAGACCACAGCATGTATGTACTGTTCTGTATCTATCGTCTTCATACTTTTCCAATTCAACACACCTTGAAGTCCTTCACTCTTTTTAATGATTGTCTATTTTTCTGCTATAGAAATATTCTGAGATGAAACCGAGTGCCATAGACTGAATGTTTGTGTCCCCTGAAAATTCATATGTTGAAACCCAACCCCCGAGGCGATGCTATTATGAGGCGGGACCTGCGGGAGGTGGTTAGGTTATGAAGGCAGACCCCTCATGGGTAGAATTAGAGACCCCAGAGAGCAACCTCGCCCCTTCTACTGTGTGAGGACACAGGGAAAATAGCCTCTATGAACCAGGAAGTGGGCTCTCATCAGGTAGTGAATCTGTCAGTTACTTGATCTTGAACTTCCCAGCCTCCGGAACTGTGAGCAATGAATTTCTATTGTTTAGAAGCGCCCCCAGTCTATGGTATCTTGTTACAGCATCCTGAATGGAGAAGACCTGGGATGCCCTTAACCAGAAGCTTTTGTGATGTTTTCTGGGTGATCATTTTTGACAGGTCATTAATAGACTTAATAATCATAAACCAACTATTTTAAAGTGATTATTATAATTGTTCATTGGCAGGAATCGAGTATTCAAGTATATTAAGTTTAATTCTTTGTAAGAGAATTTCTTTTAAGTTTATCTAATAACTTCCTGTGTTGAGTTTGACGTTGGGAATTGGGAGAAGAGAGAAATATAAATATTTGAACTTTTTAAAAAAATTGTGTGGTTATTTAAAAAACTCATTTGAAATATATAAAGGTTATAGACCGGGCCTGGTGAAGAAAAGGAACTGGGCTGCAGCATGAACCACCTCTGGGTCCGGCTGGGCTCTAAGCACTTTACATGAATTAACTTGTTTAATCATCTTATCATAGTCTTATGATGAGAAAGCCAGACATACAGAGGTTAAATAGTTTGCCCAAAGTCACATGAAATTTTCTGAACACACAGCAAGGCTGAATATAGATGTAGATGTATATTATACATATGTAATATAAATATATATTTGATTTCAAGAGCAAGAAAGGTAAATCTCCAGGTGCCATAAATGAATAGGTAATTCTTAGGTCATTCTGTATCTACCCTGGTCCTTCAGGGACTGTTACACACATGGCCAGGGGATGTGTTTGTTTTAAGTTAATAGCTGTGTGGGAACAAGAATCAAAGCCTTTGGACCTGAATACAGCAGGAAGTTTGGAGAGGAATTATGACTTAAAAAGTTAAAAAA
>NW_011889192.1:452350-461015 GCF_000151845.1 Pteropus vampyrus
AGGGAAAATAGCCTCTATGAACCAGGAAGTGGGCTCTCATCAGGTAGTGAATCTGTCAGTTACTTGATCTTGAACTTCCCAGCCTCCGGAACTGTGAGCAATGAATTTCTATTGTTTAGAAGCGCCCCCAGTCTATGGTATCTTGTTACAGCATCCTGAATGGAGAAGACCTGGGATGCCCTTAACCAGAAGCTTTTGTGATGTTTTCTGGGTGATCATTTTTGACAGGTCATTAATAGACTTAATAATCATAAACCAACTATTTTAAAGTGATTATTATAATTGTTCATTGGCAGGAATCGAGTATTCAAGTATATTAAGTTTAATTCATTGTAAGAGAATTTCTTTTAAGTTTATCTAATAACTTCCTGTGTTGAGTTTGACGTTGGGAATTGGGAGAAGAGAGAAATATAAATATTTGAACTTTTTAAAAAAATTGTGTGGTTATTTAAAAAACTCATTTGAAATATATAAAGGTTATAGACCGGGCCTGGTGAAGAAAAGGAACTGGGCTGCAGCATGAACCACCTCTGGGTCCGGCTGGGCTCTAAGCACTTTACATGAATTAACTTGTTTAATCATCTTATCATAGTCTTATGATGAGAAAGCCGGACATACAGAGGTTAAATAGTTTGCCCAAAGTCACATGAAATTTTCTGAACACACAGCAAGGCTGAATATAGATGTAGATGTATATTATACATATGTAATATAAATATATATTTGATTTCAAGAGCAAGAAAGGTAAATCTCCAGGTGCCATAAATGAATAGGTAATTCTTAGGTCATTCTGTATCTACCCTGGTCCTTCAGGGACTGTTACACACATGGCCAGGGGATGTGTTTGTTTTAAGTTAATAGCTGTGTGGGAACAAGAATCAAAGCCTTTGGACCTGAATACAGCAGGAAGTTTGGAGAGGAATTATGACTTAAAAAGTTAAAAAAATGTCCTAGATCATGGGCAGAAATAGAGTCACCTACAAGGAAATAGAGACTAAACTGGGTTTATACATGGGGTCCAAACTTTCTCCACTCATGGGATTCAGAAACTCTATAGTAGAAACTGAGAAAGAAAGTCGAGAAAACATGAGCTCTTAAGACTAAAGTAGAGATAACTGTGGGGAGGTCTGGGCACTAGTGGTAACACCCCCTCCACCACACACACTTCCGGTAATTGCTATGCAAGATGAGTTCACACACACAAAATGATAAAACATTTGAGGAAGCCCAATATAAAAATATGAATAAATATGAATTATTAAAATAGTATTATAACAAATTATAAAGCATTTGAGGAATAAGAATAAAAGAGTCACACAAAAATAGAGGAGTTGACACCTGAGGAAGTAGAAACAACGGAATAATATAAAAAAAGACAAAAAATAAGGTACGTTTAGGTACTTAAAGAGATAAAGGAGTAAAATCTACAAAACAAGCATAGGAAATTGTTTTTAATAATTTAAGACTTATTTTTTAGAAATTGTTTTTAATGATTTAAGACTTATTTTTTAGGTTCGCAGCAAAATTGAGGGTAAGGTACAGATTTCTCATGTACCCCCTCCCCCCACACATGCATAGCCACCCCCACTGTCAACATTCCTGCCAGAGGGTACATTTGCTATAGCTGATGAACCTACATTGACACGTCGTAATCACCCAAATCCATAGTTCACATTACGGTTCACTCTCGGTGGTGTGTGCTCTATGGGTTTGGACAGATCTATAATGACATGTGTCTATCATTCACTGCCCTAAAAATACTCTGTGCTTCGTCTATTTATCCCCTACTCCCAAGCCCCTGTAAACCACTGATCTTTTCACTGTCTCCATAGTTTTGCCTTTTCCAGAATGTCGTGGAGTTGGAATCAGGCAGCATATCGCCTTTTCACACTAGCTATTTACGCTTACTGATTTGCATTTAAGGTGCTCCAAGGTTTTCTCATGGCTTAATAGCTCATCGCTTTTTAGTGCTGAGGAAATTAATTTTTTTTAAAGTTAATTCAAAGAAGAACTAAATAGATATTGTAGAAATAAAAATTGTCACATTAAAAAACTCTTAGACGCAACTTTAGATTTAGTAATTTGGAAGCTATATTGGAGAAAATCACCCAGAATGAAGCTCCAGGAGCCAAAGAGATGAAAAATGTAAAAAAAAAAAGTCCAAAGAAATCTGGAGGACAAATCAAGAAAATAAATATACGTTTACATTTGAAAAAGCATGCTGAGTCCTAGGCAAGGTCCATTAAAATGAGTTCACACCTGAGTGACCCCTTGTTGGACTACAGAACATCACAGATAAAAACCATCAGAGAAAAAACTATTACTTTCAGACTAGTGATAATCCTAGCCGTCCAGGCGCTGTTCCATTCCCTCACTTCTCAGACTCAAACTGAGCACCCACTATGTGCTGGGCCCCGTACTCTCCTGCTAAAATGTTCTCTCTGTACTTTGTACATTTTTCTTTTCTTCCTGGCCTAGCCCAGGTCCTACGCCCGCCTCCAGGAAGTCTTCCTGGCTCTCCCTGTCCTCCCCACTTCCTCTTGCTCTTATTCCCTGTCCCCATCACAGTCCACCGCCCGCCACTGGGTCCGTGCCCGCCACTGGGTCCACCACCCGCCGCTGGGTCCGTGCCTTCGCTGGCTTCCGTTCCTGTGTGTTCGCCTTTTTTTCTCCCACATAAATAATAAGCGCTGAGAGCTCTGGGGCCTTATCCATGATCTTTCTCTCCTCCTCCCCAAGTTAGTATGCCGTTGGCTACATAGGATGTGTTCAGTGAAGGTTTTTGATCACTTAGTCGTTTGATCCTTTGGAGTCAAATATAAGTTAAATTTTTGTGCAGAGTCAAGCCCAGTTTTACAAGCTCGGGTCCCTTGTGCAAGCATGTTTCCTCACTTGATGCTCGGGCCAGGATAGAGTTAATAGGCACTCTGAAGCCACATTTTGAAGCCTGTCATTATCTTACTTATGATCATTTTTTAAATAATGCCTTTTAAAACTAATATTCAAATCATAGGTGCGTGGGAAGAGTACAGGAAGTAAATAGACATCATTTGTAATCCCACTAGTTAAAACCGATTATTGATATTATTTATTTATTCATTCTACATTCAATAACTGCTAAATATCTATTTTATTCCAGGCACCATGCTAGTTTTCGGGGTACAGCAATCCATATTTTGATGTAATTTTTGTTTATTTTTAATATAGATTTTTGAGTACATACTATGGCAATTTACAAAAGTGGGATATTACCATATATGTCATCTTGTATCCTGCTTTTGATAGCTCATGCTACCCCAGCATTTTCTCATGCATTATCTTTAGAACATGGTTTTAATTAATCAGCTGCCTAATACTTCATTTTATGGAAGTGTCATGATTTCTTCAATGAATAAGCACCCCTACACTTAACCCACTTGGAGAGAAACAGGAATGTGAGAGCACCTACTTCGAGGTGATTCCTGGACCTTTCGGGGAGTGTGAGCCAGAGCTGGGGGCGGGGTTGACCTGAGTGTTCACTTGGGCTGGCCTTTGGGGGTTGTTTTCACAGATAAATTCCAAAGTCTGACCGTGACTGTCTCTCTGCCAACTCGTGGGAGGGCTAGACCAGAGCAGGAACAAGGGGACCCAGAACCGGCCATCTATGGATCACTCGGACCTGGGGAGCAGCCAGGGACAGCTGACCTCCCAGGAAAGAGGCCTACATGGGTTTCTGCACTTGGCTCCGAGCCGCAGGAACTGTCCAGAGCTGAAGATACCGGAAGTGACTACGTCTAGTTGAGGGAAGGGAGACAAGTTAGGGGAACCTCCCTCACCCCCCAATTCTAGACCAAGAGAAGTGCACTGCGAACTGAATTGGACTACCTTCTGATCCTTCCAGCTCCTGCAGCCCCACCCACACTGGCAGTGGACTGGCATGAGATGGGTGACGTTTTTGGCTGTGCGCCAGTGCCTGACTTGTCCTCCTGGGAGTGAGCTCAGAGCCTGTGGACGGTCCATGGTGGTTATGCATGTCGTGGTGGGTCCACAGGAAATGGACTTGTGTTCAGGTGAGTCCCCGCTGTATGCTGTGTGCCGGATGCTGCTTTCAGAGATTTAAATGGGTTGCCTGAATCCTCACTTGGTTGGCCCTGCCTGGAAAGGCAGTGTCGCCTGTTCACCCAGTCGATGAGTCCTGACGGAGTACCAGTCGTGTACCGGAAACGGTCTCAGAGCCGGGTTGTGGTGGCAGACGCGTCCTGCAGCCTGCTCTCGTGCAGCTTGGAGCCTATTGCCCCCCTATTCGGAGGAGGAAGCTGAGATCCCAGTGAGAGAGGAGAGGAGGCATCTGAAAAAAATGCAAAGGAAGGGGCCTGCAGAAATGACCCACTCAGCCGGTTAAGGCTGCCCTCTCCCCTCATTCTGCCCAGTGCTCTCCGGCTGATGTGTTTTCCCACAGCTCCGTCCCCTCCTCAAGGACATTCCAGCTCACATCTGCTGATTGATGGCTTACCAACCAACTCATGTTCTTCCTTATCGCTGTAGCTGTGTAGGAATAGGAAGACTGTGTGAAACTGCTTGTCATGTTACAATTAAACCTCAGCCTTGGGATAGGAATCCGCTGAGCAGGTCCCATCTCTCTGTTCAAGAATCCTATAACAATGCCGATAATGCCAAGGTCGCCGGTTCTACAAAACAAATGACCTATAAGACCAGTGGTCTGGAACTTCCTCCCCTCTGCAGCCCACCCGAAGCTCCCCCTCTCATCCTGAGTCATGAGGCACACATGAAACCTCAGACAAAGGAATCATGTGCCCCTTGCACGGACACTGTGAGGGTGCATAAGCTGTAAGAAATCTAACCAAAGAGAGCTTGTGCTTTGGGTCTGTCGAATGCCCCACGCACTCCGCCGGCATTAAATTCTCCTTCCTTTAACAAAGTTGTCTGAGCATCCAAATTCCTCCATCGGGCGCCGCGTCCCGCAACACCAAGAGATCAAGAAAGTCGCCCTGGCAGAGCCAGAGGGGAAGCTGAGACTTGGTGGCTCCAGCCCCTGCTGCGCTCAGACTCTGCCAGGCGTGGGACATCAGTCCCCGGACGGGCACATGCTTTGCCCATTGCATCCATTAAAGAGGCCAGCTTGACTCAGGCTGCCTGTGGCTCATTCTGATTCAGCACGACTGTGTAGACAGATGGACACACTCCTTCCCGGCTAATGAGAGGCAGCACCTTAAGTGGGCCAAGGCTGGGCCTGTACGGGGACACCGCCCCGGAGCGGTCAGTGACGAGTGGGCGGCAGACGTCAGGGCCTCCCTTGGGTGTTTCCAGGTGCAGGTCTATCAGTGAGGCTGTGAGACTCGGAAGGCGGCCTGGGAGAGGCAGGAGCCACACTGTTCTTCTAGAAGCTGGGTTCTCACTGCCTCTGCTCACAAACCTGACTGGCCGCCTAGGCCCCGGGATCCGACTGGGGATTCTCTCCTTGAGGTACAGTATCTCTCGTGCATGACCCGCCCTTTCTTTTGTTGACATAAACAAGAGTTTTTCTGTACCAGGTGGTTATGGAGTGGTGGTGCCATGCCTGAGGATGCCTCAGATGGTGGCCGTTTTTAAAAGCATGCCAGCTCACGGCCCCTCAAACCCCTGATGTGGCACCCACTCTGTTCTTGGGGTGTGCAGAGGACACGTGGGACGGGGAACGTGGGAGAAGGCCTCAGGTTATTGCTGGTCAGAACTTCCGGAAGGAGGCCCACAGATCCTATATCTCTCCACTCCAGGCGTGGGCATGGAGAGAGCTTGTCTCAGCTCGGGGCGGGGATCCCAGCAAAGATATGGGCCTGAGCCGAGTGACTGAGCCCCCTGGAAGTGGGGGTTCCTTGGGGAAAGAGGCCGCCCAAGCTTTGGGCTTACTGCCCCACACACTTGCTTTGCTGGTGCCGCTGGCAGACCAGATGCGGGCAGCTGCTGGCTCTTTGGAGAGATGGCTTTATTACAGCGTGGTAGCCAACAGGCCAGTGTTCCACCCAAAACTGGTCCCAAGAACAAAGGCCATTCCACTGGGGAAAGCTGAAGAGGGCGTCTCTGGCTTCCCAGAATCGTTCGTTGGCCCTCACTTGTCGTTAAGGCCCCTGCAGGGCAGGGCTTGGCCGTTTACCTGTTTCCCAGCACGAGGAAGGTGTTCGGCGCACATCTGTGAACTACCAACGCATCTTCCTGAAGTGGGCAAGGGGTTGCCGGCAACAAAGTTGTGCTCCCAAGAGGAGAGAGACAAGGTGCACAGGACGGCCCTCCACTGCTTGCCTGTTGTGAAGAAGCTTCCAGAATTTAGAGTCCCAGGTGTGGGTGTTGCGGAGGGAGGGCCCAGCGCTTAGGGGCATGGGCTCTGGAATCAGGCAGATCCAGGCCCAGATCCACCCACCACCTCCCCCCGCTCCGGGAAGTCACCCACTGCCTCCCTGACTCACTTCTGTGACTCCCCACATCTGAGATGTGAGCACTAAAGCTGGCCTTGAGGACTGAGTGGGGAGACGTGAGCTTCCTTGCATAAGACGCTGCCCCCCGGGCTTGGCACCCACAAGACAGCAAGCCACGTACGTCAGCCGCAGGCAGCCTTAGGTGGAACCTCCTGAAGTTGCTACTATTCAACCATTTTTGACCTAGAAAGTGGTGGTTTCTCGTGGTTCAAGCTGACATTGTCATCTCTCTGATTTCCTGGGTGCTGCAGTGTGAAACTGGGTCGTGCCAAGGTGCCTGTCCAGCCTCCCCAAGGGGTCAGGTCCCAGCTCATCCTTACACTGGGGATGCAGGCGCCTGCATGGCCACCTCCTTGCCAGGTGGGGAGAAGGACCTCAGGGAGACAGGTTCTTGCCCAAAAATACACAACCTGTTGGGAGTGGACCTAGGACCAGAATCTAATTTTTCATTCCTAATTCATTTCTCTTTCCACTGCTTCAGTCTGAAGCTGCTGCCACGTGTGGAGCTAGAGCTGGGTCCAGGTGGGCCGCTACCTACACGAGGTGCTAAAGCAGAACTGCAAATACAATGAGGTACAAGAGGGTGGAGTTTTCCAGAACTCCCCTCAGAGGCAGCATTGCAAGGGCTTAGAAGTGGGTAGTCCCAGCTCTGACACATGAGGGCTGGGAGAGCTCAGTTTCCTCGTCTGTACAACAGAATAATCAGTGTCGACTTCACGGGGGTGTCGTGGGGAGTAAATAGATACCTATTTGTGAATCGTATTGTAAATAATCTAATTCATAAATACAATTTCCGAAATTGAAAATATATATATTGTAGAGCACTCAAAGAGTATTCAGCACTTGGTAAAGGTGACTTAAGAGTTTGCTATTATTATTATGAAGACATATAGGGGTTGGTATTGCCGGTGGGTGTGTGATTTGGGGCCAGCGCTGAGTCATTGCGACCAGAAAAGAGCCCTCTAGAATGGACTCCGAGGTCTCCTTTTCCTCTGCTCCCTCCCCTCCTGTGCCAGCTGTAGCTCTAAATATAGAAGGGACAAATATTTAGACTAGCAGCCCCTGGGGACTGGGGTTAGTGTGTTTTATTCACAAAGCATCCCACATTCCTAGAACAATGAAGAGCACAAGGTAGGAACACAGTAAGTCTTTACAATATGAATAAACAAATTTGTCCCCACCATAAAGGTGATCAGAGTCTAAAGGAGGAATCTGCAAACGGTCACAGGTGCTCTGGAGATCAGTTTAGAATACCTTCACTTCAGGCATTCTCAAATCCTCCGTAATTTGTCTTCCAAATCATAGGACCTCTGCTCTTTCCACCTCTGAGAGCCGGGCTTCTCTCTCAGTTGTCACTGTTTCTGCTTCTCCAGGCTTTTATTTTATCTCACTTGGAAAATTGCAATAGACTCACCTTCTGCCCCTTGTCACCTGAAGCCCAAAAAGGGACTTTCTCAAAAATAAATTAGGTTAGATCATTTCCTTGCCTAAACACATCTGAAATCTTCCCATGGCCTCCAGGCTAAAATCCAACACCTGGCAGCCAATAAGCACCTGCAAAGATACTCAGCATCACTAGTCAGCAGGGAAATGCCAATCCAAACAGCAGTGAGACAACTACTTCACACCCACCAGGATGGCTATTATCAAAAAGACACAATAACCAGAGTTGAGGAGGATGCAGAGAGAGATGCAGCATAGGTGCAAACAGTCTGACGGCTCCTCAAAAAGTTAAACATAGACAGGGCAGATTTGGGGGGAGATCGAGCCCCACACGCACGAGAGAAGAAGAGTGTCCTTTGGCAGAGAGCGTGGAAAGAATTCAACGCACGCGCCAAAGTCAGAGTCAAAAGGAAAGTTTATTAGTTGATCTACAGAGTGTGGTCTCCTCTCAGAGGCAGAGAGTGAGAGGGACCCCAAGTGTTCAGGGAATTCAGTTTATATGTCATTCTTTAGTTCCCATTTCCTTTAATATGGACCTACAAGGGGAAGGGGAAAGGCCGGCTGGGGTTCCCAGCCTTTAACCCATAGGCTCCCCATGGTGTTGGCCATAGGGAATGAACAATTCCGTTGGTGGAGGGCGGCCACTTAAAGACTCTGTTTTTCCTCTTTCCCCTTCACGGTGTGGGGAAATGGGTTCTTTGCCATCCCAGCAGAAACCTTCCTTTGTTCTGAAGTTGTCCTCCTGGCCTTGCGCAGGGCTGATCAGCAAATTG
>NW_011889192.1:461921-463734 GCF_000151845.1 Pteropus vampyrus
TTTTTTTTTTTTTTTTTTTTTTAGGAAACCTAGTCAAGGCTTTTCTTTCCCCCTTTCTTTGGGAAAGAAGGTCCTCTCCCTCAAATGCTGATAATTGCCCTGAAACTGGTGACTCAGGTCCTCTGGCTCTTGATAAGGATCATGGGTCCATTGTAAGCAGAAATGGCTTTAGGCCAGGCAGGGTCCTTAGAGACTAAGAGGGGAGGGGACTTTAGGCCAAAGGTCGTTTAATTCTTTCGGAAATAGATTAACCAAACCTGTTTTCCCTTACTTGCTTAATAGGCAAATCAATAATAGAAAATGAATAGATATATGATTTAAATATCAAAGTTCTTATCTTCTTTTCCTTGTCTAGGGACTGAGGAGGTGGCACTTCAGCAGGAAACCCAAGACCCCACCCTGACTGAGGCAGAGAGGGAAAGAGCTCCATGAAACCCCAGTAGGCAGAGACAACAACCATTCTCAGCAGGAAGCAGATAGGGAAGGGACCTCCCATCCCTCAACATCCATACTAATAAAATAAGGGGGTTCATGGCTCTTAGAAAAGAGTTAGGCAGGAAAGTTAGTTAGGGGGTCTCGGGTCCGCCTGCAGAGTCACTGGGGTCATCCTCTTCTAGAAAAGGTCTGCCCAGCCCGCCCCCAGTTGAGCGAGTCAGAAGGCATTTTTAGGCTAAAAGTTACTCATAGAAAGAAACACGTGAGCAGAAAATTAGGTACTAGTTTCAGCCAGTCACTCGCACCTGCGCAATAAATGCCCCAAGGACCTTCAATTTCCCTGAGTCTCATTATATCATCATTATAATATGATGCATATGCCTGGAAGTTCCTTAATATCATCGTAACAGACCGAATTCTGGGACCGAACATGCACAGAAAGCAAATGACGAATCACTGAGTCCTGTCGATCGTAGTTGTCAATCAAGGAAGCCCGCTCCTCTAAGAAAAGTGACCGCCCACAGCAAATGGGATAAAAACCCCAAAGTCTTTGTTCCTGGGCCTTCGAACCGTTCTTCTCTGGCTCGGGCCGCGTCCACGTCTGGAACTATACTGTTGCTTTCCTTTCCCTTCTAATAAAGCTTTTTTTTTTTTCTGCTGTATTTCTGTGTCTTGCTCAATTCTTCATTTGAGACATCAAGAGCCTGGACAACGCGCCAAGAGGGGATCCCCACTCTCGGTAACACCAGCACAGAGGCCACTGTCATACGTGGTCACCAAGTCATCTCTGGCCTTCTCTACCCTTTTCGGCCAAAAACTTATTTTTAATTTCTATTTTCTTGTACCGCTGGAGGACCCCTCCCCCCAGCCCAGGTGAGCTGTCTGGAGCTTCTTTCTCTTCCCGTCCAGACGCCCCCTCTCCCTTCCCCACGGGTGGCTCCTGCAGATGGGGGCAGCTGGGAACTTAGCCTCAGGCAGCCTGGGAAGGCAAGCCTGGAGAATAAGGCTTTTTCCTTCTTTTTCTTTTTTTCCTAAGGCAACTTTCTAGGGCTCTGGAGTTATAAAAAGCTCCCATGTGTCATTTTCTGGCAGTTGGACAGCTGTAGAACACGCCACTTGGCAAGCGCCCTCCTCCTATCCAAGGTTTAGCACGTGATCGATGTGTTAGGTTTGGCGAAAGCAGTTGAAGGTTATCACAAATTTGTCTTAACGAGGTTTGTTAACTTATAAGAAAAATCCAACCAAAATACGCTTTTTCCAAATACCCCTTCCCAGATGGCTCATGGACAGGATACCGCCAGACTCCACGGGAGGCCGTGCAGAACTGGTAGACAGGGTCTGGAAATGTAATGAAAACGGATGAGCCCCAAGTGGGAAG
>NW_011889192.1:463784-470315 GCF_000151845.1 Pteropus vampyrus
TCTCCCTTCCCCACGGGTGGCTCCTGCAGATGGGGGCAGCTGGGAACTTAGCCTCAGGCAGCCTGGGAAGGCAAGCCTGGAGAATAAGGCTTTTTCCTTCTTTTTCTTTTTTTCCTAAGGCAACTTTCTAGGGCTCTGGAGTTATAAAAAGCTCCCATGTGTCATTTTCTGGCAGTTGGACAGCTGTAGAACACGCCACTTGGCAAGCGCCCTCCTCCTATCCAAGGTTTAGCACGTGATCGATGTGTTAGGTTTGGCGAAAGCAGTTGAAGGTTATCACAAATTTGTCTTAACGAGGTTTGTTAACTTATAAGAAAAATCCAACCAAAATACGCTTTTTCCAAATACCCCTTCCCAGATGGCTCATGGACAGGATACCGCCAGACTCCACGGGAGGCCGTGCAGAACTGGTAGACAGGGTCTGGAAATGTAATGAAAACGGATGAGCCCCAAGTGGGAAGAGGACAGGCCACCCCAGCCTTGGTTGGCTCGCTCGGTTGGCTCTCAGGATGTGACTGAAGGGATTTGTCTCTCTTCCTCCCCCAGGCCCCATGGCGTCCTGCTCCGTCCTGCAGAAGGAGAGGGTGTTCCAGTCGGGAGCCCACGCCTACAGAATCCCGGCTCTGCTCTACCTGCCACAGCAGAAGACTCTGCTGGCCTTCGCAGAAAAGCGGACGAGCAAGAAGGATGAGCATGCAGAGCTGATCGTCCTACGCAGAGGAAGCTACGATGCATCCACCCAGCAGGTCCAGGTAAGGCAAGATGAGGCTGCACGAGCTCCACTGGGGACACGGGAACCACACCATCCTTAGATGGCTGGGGTCTAGGGAACAGAGGGAAAACATACATAGGAACCCCAGAGGGACCCAGGGACCTATCACGGGTGGGGCAGAGAAGGCGCCCCCAAGTGATGACCCAGATAGCATGTGGATTCACTGCGAACAGGTCCAGCAGGCCTGGCTGCATTGGCTTTACTGCACGCCTGAACAGTCAGTCAGGGAAACTGATGTTCAGAAAGGTTTCCCTACGTCGTTGAGAACTGGAGGGAGGACTAGTTAGCATCACGTAACCGGGGGCTTGTATCCTTTGAGTAAAATTAACCTGGGGAGTGGGGGATGGGGTAGGTCGCAGTGATTACTTGCGTCCTGGAGTTCCAGCACGTAGATCAAGTAATTAATTTTGACAAAGACGCCCAAGATTGGTTTATCACATATAAAGGGTTTTAATATTATTATCATTACTTTGTGGCATTATTACATAGTAGCCGTTCAGAGCATGGGATTTGAAGCAGATGGACCTGGGTTCAAGTCTTGGTTCTGTCACTTACGAGAGGTACGGCCTGTCTAAGCCTCTCTTTCTCCAGATGTAAGATGGAGCCGATAACACCTGTCCCCCAGGAGTTAGGGGTTAGGGTAGATGAGACAATGAATGTTAGGCTCTTGACGCAATGTCTACCTTGGGGGTAGCTGTTAATGAATGAGGGTTGAAGTCAGAGCTGCAACATATCCTTAGTGTCATGATGCTGCCCCCGCCTAAGCTACATTAATAGAGTATGATATATAAAAGGTGGGAGGTGATTGTCATATTCCGTCCCACATTGGTCAGACTGTTGTAATTACTATTAGGGCTTTATCTTTCAAGAACGGGAGTCGGACCGGGATCGAGAGTTGCGGGAACCAGGGTGAAGCTGGGAAGGGCTCGTGCCTGAATCACCTCTGCATCTGGAGGTGCTCTGTAGTGTATGTCGGTGGGAACAGAGGCAATGGCCATGCAAGAGGAGTGGGCGGCCTTGGAGGGAGTGAGGTGGAGGCCCGCATCCCACAGCTCTGGAAGGGCGGGTTTATAAGGGTGAGTGAGTGCTGGGTTATCAGCTCCCCCGGATGACCTTTGATCCTCACCCCATGAGACACCCTCCCCTACCCAGAATGCAGCGCCCGCCACTGTCGCTGGTCATTTCAAGGCAGTGCTTCTCCTTCTCCCTCTCCCCTCGCATTCAGTGGCGTGCTCAAGAGGAGGTAGCCCAAGCCCAACTGGAAGGCCACCGGTCCATGAACCCCAGCCCCGTGTATGACGAGAAGACGGGGATCCTCTTCCTCTTCTTCATTGCCATCCCCAGTCAGATCTCTGAACACCACCAGCTCCACAGCAGGGTCAATGTGACGCTGCTGTGCCAAGTCACCAGCACCGACCACGGGAGGTCCTGGAGCCCCGCCAGAGACCTCACGAGCTCTGCCATTGGCCCAGCCTACAAGGAATGGGCCACTTTCGCGGTGGGCCCGGGCCACTGTCTGCAGTTGCACAATAGGACGCAGAGCCTGGTGGTGCCGGCCTACGCCTATCGGAACCTCCAAGGCCACCAGCAGCCTTGCCCCTTCTCTTTCTGCTTCATCAGCCACGACCACGGGCTCACGTGGGAAAGAGGCAGCTTCGTGACCCAGGACACCCTGGAGTGCCAAGTGGCTGAGGTGGGGGGTACCAAACAGAGGGTGGTGTACCTGAACGCTAGAAGCTCCCTCCACGCCAGGGTCCAGGCCGAGAGCACCAACGACGGGCTAGATTTCGGGGGGATCCAACCAGTGCAGAAGCTTGTGGAGCCTCCCCACGGCTGCCACGGGAGTGTCGTCAGCTTCCCCAGCCCCAGCGGGGAGTCAGACTCCTCGGGCACGTGGCTACTCTACACTCACCCCACTGACCCCCAGCAGAGGTCCAACCTGGGTGCCTACCTCAACACGCGGCCCCCGGCCCCCGAGGCCTGGTCCCAGCCCACCCTGCTGGCCAAGGGCAGCTGCGCCTACTCAGACCTCCAGAGCCTGGGCACCGGCCTTGACGGCTCACCCCAGTTTGGGTGTCTGTATGAATCGGATAACTACGAGGAGATCGTCTTCCTGATGTTCACCCTGAAACAAGCCTTCCCAGCTGAATTCTCCTCTCGGTGAGCCTGCCGCGTGCTGCCCAAGAGAGCTCCCGCTGGCCCAAAGCCCCGCTATTTGCCCCGCCCCCCCAACTGAGAGTCTAATGCGTTTGCCTCTGAACTTTGCAGGCAGCTCTTGATTCCCATCACTGAACGCATGACGTCTGCCTCTGGGCTCTTGTTCTCCTTTGTTGTTTCATCTTAGAATTCTATTTTTGGCCCAGAAACCGAAGGAACCTGGCTACCCAGAGCCCCTGGACAGGGCAAGGGCAGAGAGCTCTGCAGGGCTCAGCCTGCCTGCTCCCCCAGCCCCAAGCTTCTGTGAGGCCCTGATGAATTATCTAGTGCATCCCATTTCTTCTTGGGAAAAGCTTATTGTGTCTCCTGGGAAAGGCTGATACAAAGATGTAAATGCGCTGAGGGTGTGTGTGTGTGTGTGTGTGTGTGTGTGTCTGTCTGTCTGTCCTAGATAATGCTTCATGGCAGATAATGTGGGGAACAGCTTTGCAGGGAGGTAAGGTGGGGTCTAGGAAAATCAAGCTAATTTAAGTCATTGGGTCAGTTTCCCAAGGCTGCCATAACAAAATACCACAAACTCGATGGCTTAAACAACCAAAATTTATTCTCTCACTGTTCTGGGGGCTGGATGTCCGAAATCAAGGTGTCTGAAAGGCTGTGCTACCTCTGAGGCTCTTCCAGCTCCGGGTGAACCCAGGCGTTCCGTGGCTCCTGGCTTTATCACTTAATACCTTTGATAGTATGATGCCTTTCTCCTCCTCTTCTGTCCCTTAATCGGGACACTTGTCATTGGATTTAGGGCACACCTGGCTAATCCAGGGTGATCCTTCACATAGTTACATCTGCAAAGACTCTTTTTCAAATAATGTCACATTCACAGATTCTGGGGGTTAGTGCACGGATATAGTTTTGGGGAAACAGCATTCAACCCACTACTGTCAGAATCAGTTATTTTTGCATAGGCGATGTGGGTAAAGGAAGGAATGAAATTTCGATGAATCAGATGATTCTGAATGACGGAGCGGGCAGCAGGGCTGGAGCCACTGGATGTGTCTATGCCACGGAGCTGCTCTGGGGCACTCAGCTTTTGTGGTGACAGGTATGTCACCAGGTAGGAGCGAAGAGAGAGGGGAGAGGATCCTGTGCTCATATAGTTCTTGCCATGTAGAAAGAGCGGAGAGAAGGCTGCTCCTCAGTTGTCCTGAGGGTGACACCTTGAGAAAGGGCTTGGCCTGAATGAAGGAGGCTGACACCTCTGTGACCTCTGGGATCTTCATGGGCCTTTGTCACGTGTTCCTGTGGAAGAATGGACTTGCTCCCTGCCACCGATCAGAACCCCTCTAATCAGCTGTCCTACTGATCGGGTCAGTCGGGCAGTTTAATGACAGAGGATCAATGACAACAGCCATGGGCTGTTGAGGCTGAGCCGCCTCTCTGTGGCAAGGCAGTGGTTAAATGGAATTTTCGAGGTGTCGGGTGTTGAAGGTGTGGCTTTGGGTCTGAGTGTGATCTCCGGAACTGGCCCCTTATCTGGGTGCAGCTTCTCTGTGTGGGGTTCAGTAGATCCAGCTGGAAGGATGAGGAATTAGGGCCTGGTCATTGCTAGCATGGAAAGCTGGGCCCCTCTGCTCTGGGGATGCCTACCGGGTGTCTTCCAGACCCCACAAGTGTAGCCGGCTGAGTCAGGAGGCTGAGGACAGAGGCGTGTAGGCCAGGGACAGCACACGCTCAAGACAGGGCAGCCCTGTAGCATGCTATCCTAATCAGGACACTTCTGAGAATAAAAGGAGGAGTTTCACCAAGACAACAGGCACTGACCGGGACTGTCCTGGACGAACTGAGAGGTTTAAGAGAGGAAGGCTCTGAGGATCGTGCTGGGGGCTGGTCTCCACTAACCACCCCGGAAGACTCGATGAACTGTTAAGCATCCTGAGATGAGTGAGGCAGGATTGGATAGGGCATTAGGCCACTGCCAAGCAGAATGTCACTCTCTTAGACTCTTCCAATTAGGTTTCGATTCTAACCACTTGTTAAAATTCCCCGGGGAGCTTTTAAAATCATACTATTCCCTGGGCACTGCCCCTGGTCAAGTGATTCATAATCTCTGGTGGTGGGACCTAAGCACGGGTATTTTTTAAAAAGCTCCTCAAGTTATTCTAGTGAACATAAGACTCAAGAACCACTGGCACAAATGATCTCTAAAATTTCTTCTAGTTCCGAATGTATGCAAATGCCAAAGTTGTCTGATTTGAATGAAAAAAATAAGCAACAGTTGATTTGGTTAAAGCTGAACTAATCTAATCTTTGAAAGACACCACTAAGACACCACTAAGAGGAAAAGAAAAGCCATAGGTGGGGAGAAGGTATTTACTATACATATATCTGACAATGGACTTATATCCAGGATATATAAAGAGCATCTACAAATCAATAAGAAAAAGACCAACCATCCAATAAGAAGAGGCAAAAAACTTGAACAGGCACTTCACTGTTTAAGAAGATCTCCTAGGAGCTGCTAAACACATGGTCATCAGGGAAATGCAAATTAAAATCATGAGGTGCCCACTAGAATGACTAAAATTAAAAAGATTGACAGCAGCAAGTGTTGGCAAGGATCTGACGCAACCGAAACTCTCATATGTTTCTGGAGGAAGTGTAACTGGTACGAACACTTTGGAAAGCTGCCAGGTTTCTCAAACCGAACACGCAAATACTCTATGATCCAGCGATTCCTGTCGGAAGTACACATCCAAGAGACATGCGTGCATAAGCTGCCAAAAACATGTATGAAACTGTTTACAGCAGCTTCATTTGTAAGAGTCTCAAACTGGAAACAACCCAAGTATCAATCGAAAATAGAATGAATAACTAAATTGGGGACTATTCATGCAATGGACTTTTACCCAATAATCAAAGAATGAACTACTTCTATACACAAGAGCATGGCTGATTTTTAGGTGTGATGTCGAGAAAAAGAAGCTAGACTCAAAAGAGTACATACTTTATGATACTGTTTAAATGAAGTTCAAGAACGGGCCAAACCAATCTGGTATACAGGTCAAGATAGTGGCCAGTTCTAGGGAGGAGATGCTGTTCACTGGGAAGGGGCTGGAAGGAGGCTTCTGGGTGTTGGGAACATTCCAATGTTTGCTCTGGTGCTGGTCAGGTCAGGAGGGTGCACCGCATGCAAAAATTCAATGAGCTGTACACAAAGATTTGTGTACCTTACTGCATATATGTATGTTATATAATAAAATATAAAAATTGAACTGAATAATGGATGTGCTAATTAAATCTTCAAATCGATATGTTATATTGAGTCATAAAACTTTGGGACTGATTTTTTTTTTTTAAATAAACGTTTTTGGAGAAATAATTTTAGATTTACAGAAGAGTTGCTAAGATAGTATGGGGTGTTCCCATACACCCCACACCCAGCTTCTCTTGATGTTAGCATTTTACCCAATGGTGGTACATTTGTCAAAACTAAGAGATTAACACTGGTATGTTACTATTAACTAAACTCTGGACTGTATTCGGATTTCACCAGTTTTTCCACTAAATGTCCTTTTTCTGTTCTAGGATCCGATCCAGGATATATT
>NW_011889192.1:471245-477023 GCF_000151845.1 Pteropus vampyrus
AGGCTTCTGGGTGTTGGGAACATTCCAATGTTTGCTCTGGTGCTGGTCAGGTCAGGAGGGTGCACCGCATGCAAAAATTCAATGAGCTGTACACACAAGATTTGTGTACCTTACTGCATGTATGTATGTTATATAATAAAATATAAAAATTGAACTGAATAATGGATGTGCTAATTAAATCTTCAAATCGATATGTTATATTGGGTCATAAAACTTTGGGACTGATTTTTTTTTAAATAAACTTTTTTGGAGAAATAATTTTAGATTTACAGAAGAGTTGCTAAGATAGTATGGGGTGTTCCCATACACCCCACACCCACCTTCTCTTGATGTTAGCATCTTACACAATGGTGGTACATTTGTCAAAACTAAGAGATTAACACTGGTACGTTACTATTAACTAAACTCTGGACTGTATTCGGATTTCACCAGTTTTTCCACTAAATGTCCTTTTTCTGTTCTAGGATCCGATCCAGGATATATTTGGTGCACTTAGGGAACCTGAATTTTAACTATATTTTGTGTCCGTAAGACACACACATAACCACAGTTCCAGTAGGCCCCTCCCCTCCACCCACCTTCCCCTAAAAACCACTTGTCAAACAAGTAAATAAACATGTAAATGTCAAGAGTGTGTGCTTCAGGCCCAGGCCGCTGGATTGAAATGTCAGAAGCAGTTCAGTCTCTGAAGCCAGTTACACCCCAGCTCCAGGTCCAGGCTGTGGCACATTGGCAGGGGGTGGGAGATGGCCAATTCTGAGCCCAGTGCCACTGCCTGGGACATCCAGGGGCTGGTGTGGGAGGTGCGTGGTATGTGTGTGTGTGTGATACACGTGGTCCACTGCCTGGCCCAAGCTGGAGGGAGGTTGCTGGAACAGCTCAGCTCAGTGTTCTGCCCGGTGAGTCTACAAGCAGGGCACAGACATAGCAGGGCACAGGGAAGCCTGGCCTCACCAGCGAGCTCCGCTTACCACAGACCAGGGAGAACCTGGAGCTCGGGGTTTGGGGAAACCCTTGGTCCTGGTCCTTGCAGATATTGGACACAGGGCTCTTAACAGCACTAAGAGTCGGAACTGCAGTCACAGTTAGGGACCCCTGGAACAAGGCCCATCATTCCCATCACATCCCCATTCATTTCCCCTTTTGATTTGGGCCAGAGATCTGATGGCTCATTAAAAATGACAGTAGAGTATTGAGAGCTGTGGCCTCACCCATTGCCACATGCAGTGCAGAGACTTTGCAGAACGGGTCCGCTAAGAACGCTGGGAATAGATCAGGGTCAGTGGCATGGCCAAGGCCACCTGTTCGACACTCACTCTGGGCGCCATGAACTCGGTTTGCTTCCCCAGGATGGCTAAGGCCACTATTACACAGCAGATGCTTATTGAGTGTCGGCAGTGAACAAGATGCTGTTCTAGGAGACGGGAATTCCACGGTGACAAGACAGAGCCATGGCCCTCAAGAAACTTGCATCTCATGGGATAAAGTGGACAATAAACACATAAGCAATGAAGTAGGAAGCAACTCTGTACTGATTAGTGATAAAGAGAACGAGACAGGGAACCAAATGGTTAAGGATAGGAATATTACTCAACCATAAAATAATAAAATCCTTCCATTCACGACGATATGGATGGACCTAGAGGTTATTATGCTGAGTGACATAAGTCAGAGAAAGATAAACACCACGTGATTTTACTGATATGTGGGATCTAACAAATGAAAAGAACAAACTAAGTGAAAACAGACTAAATACAAAGGACAATCCGGTATGGCCAGAGGGGAGGGGGTGGGGGGCTGGGAGAAAAGGGTAAATAAAGGCTTAAAGAAGGACAAATTAGTAATTGACAGATGGTCACAGGGAGGGGATGCAGTCAGCATTAATGCAATGGCTGTGTGCAGAGCCAGAGAGACAGAGCAATCAGGGGGACCGTTTCATAAACTACATAAATGTCTAACCTGTGTGCTGTATACTTGAAACTAATAATAAAATAAAACGCTTAAAAAAAAAGAATGAAGATCTGCTAAACTGACGTCATCGGAGACAGCATCTCTGAGGAAGTGACATTTTCATGACGAGAGAAAAACACGTCTTGCAGAGAGAAAAACGCGTCTTGTTTGTTTTCCTCAAAGAGCCATAGTTATGTACCCAGGACTGACCAGTGTCCAGCTGGCTGCTGGACCCAGGGACAGTAGTCTCCTGGGGCTCCCCAGTGCTGTCCTTGGAGCCCGCTTTGTGCATTTCTACCTGCACTGAGAGCAGCCGTTCTCAAAGTCAGGTCCCTAGAGCAGCAGCATCACCCAGGAAGTAGTGAGAGATGCAGATCCCGGGTCCTCCTGAATCCTGCCTGCGGACTTTCTGAATCCGAAGCTCGGATTCGGGGCCCAGCGATCCGTGTTTTAACGAGCCCTCCAGATGGCTCTGACGCTAAAGTTTGAAAACTTGGAGACACGCTGGCATAGACCTCAACCCAACCAGCACTTTGTTCAAGGTGCAGGAAGCCCCTCCCGGTTCTGCCAAAGCACCCCGACTACCCTGGTGGCCGCCTGTGGAATTTAAGGCCTGAAAACTCTGGGGACCCCAGATGAGGGTAGTTGGTGGTCTGGGCTGGGAGGAAGAGGTGGGCAAAGCTTCTCCTCGCCCAAGCTCTCTCCCCGCCTGCAGCACACGTGGAGGGAGCAGGGAGCGTGTGCTGCTGGACGAGCCCTTCTAACCTGGGCAAAGCGATTGGAAGAGGATGTCATTGAGCCTGGACTAAAGGTCCATGGGCACCTTCTCCTTGGTGCCAGTGGCTCTGCAACCTGCCGAAGGCGGTTTTCCACTGCCTTGCTGCGCCGCCCCCTTCCCCCGCATCAGCCGTGGTCCGCCCTGCCCCCGGCCCTGTCTCAGTCACACATCCACGCAACGAACTACATCGGAGGGCTCTTGGAAGATAAGTCTCCTCCTTCCTAGGCCGCTCGTAACTTAAACATGCGTTTCTAATTGGAGTAACCTAGGAGAAAGCCTGGCAATGAATTTTTATAAGATTCTAAAGGCATGAAGCTCCACCAAGAACTTCTGCAGCCTGGGTGTTTGAGGCCCTCAATTTGGGGGCCACCCCCTTCCGCCCTTGGCAAGTCCACCCCCTGCCTTCATCCCTTTAACAAATGCGTGTGCCAGATTCTTGAGGACCATGGGACAAGGGCTTGCACAGAATCAGCCCCGAGACAGACTATCTCGGGACAGTAGAAACTGTCTGAAACGTGTCGATCGAAAATGAAAAACCGACAAGAATCATCTTCTGGTGAGGTCACCACGGCCATGTCAGAGTCTGCCTCCTCCCCTAAGAATTTCAATCATGCCACAGCCACACACACGGGCACACACGGGCACATACATACGTGCGCACACATGTTCATGTGTGTGCGCACTCAGTAGAGCTTCTGCTCCTATCCGCTCCTCCCCTAGGGACCAGCTCTTCACGTTGATTCATGCCGTGAAAGACCACGCCTCCTGGACTGACCTCCTGGCTGGACACTGGTACCAACCTCCTCCCCATGAGGCTGAGACCCTCCTCTGCACTGGACACTCAGGGCGGGGGCGACGGTGGAGGTCAGGAAGACCCTGCCAAAAGTGTGTGTGAGGCTCAGTGGGGCAGAGGGGCGGAGAGTATGTCCAGGGTGGTTGCCTTGGCAGACAGAGCGGTCTGCTAAACTCCATGGTACTGATAGGGAGGGTCCGCCTCTCCCGGGACATAAAAGAGGGCAGCACAAGCCACAAAGACCCACTGACACTTGTTCGTTCTTAGGGGGAAGGACACGTGGCAGCAAGGCTTAACGTTAGCCCTTTAGAGATGGTGGGGACTGACCTTGAGGTCTAAGCCCATCCTACTCAGTTGACAGGGGATGAAAACAGGTCCCATGGGCTCCAGTGACTTCCTCACAACCACATAGTTGGGCGGAGGTCTGGCTCGGGGAACAACTGGGTTTTCTGAGGCCGGACCAGTGCTCCTGCATCTGTTCTGAGATATCTCCATCCGTCTGAGAATCCAGGAAGTGCAAAGGGGTCTACACAACCAGGTTCTGGGAGGTGGAGTTCTGCTCGGCTTGTCTCGGAGCCTGTGCCCTTACTCCCCAGGGACCATGCCGCCTCTCCTGGCTTTCCCTCCTGGCCTCACCTGAGTGGGCGGGGGGACGGCAGCTCAGATGTCAGCCCTGATCTGCACACCTGCCAGCCCAGGACGTCTAAGAAGACAGCCATTCATGCACGACGTGACGTGGAAGAGTCGAGAGCTCAGGCCTTGAAAGCCCCTGCTTGGCATCGTGAGATTTCAGTGCTGGGGGGGCCATACTGCCCCCCCCCTTGTCTCATCCCTACCTCGTGAGGAAGAAAGCAAAGGATCCAGTGTTTCAATGCGATACTTTCAGCACACTACTCAAAGAGGTGAGAAAGCCGACTGTACTTTTGGCAAGGTGTTGCTTTTCCAAATTCCATTTTTGTACTGTTTGTAGGGGAGGGTTTCAAAATTAGAGAGGCCAAACATTCGGAAGTACAAAGAAGCAGGAAAAAAGTCACTCCAAATCCCACTAACCAGAGGCACCTTTTCTTCTGATCTTTTATCTGCGAACCTTTCTTTTTTCCTGAAACTGACATCGTGCTGGCAAGTCGATGTCGCATGGTGCTTTTTCTCTCCACTCGACAGCGCATAAGCATTCCTCCACGCTGTTTTCCTGCAAGGAGACGATGTGAAAGAGACACACCACGTCTTATTAACCATTGTTTGAGTGACAGAAATCGAAGTTCACGTCTTTTTTTTTTTTTTTTTCTGTTATACATGCACCGAGTTGTACATCTTGGTACTCATCTGTGATCCTTGCTGTACATTGAATCCTCTAAAAGGAATTATTGAGTCAAAGACGAACACTGGAAATCTCTTGAAATGCGTCGTCTGCAAATGTAAAGGACAGCTCCTCATTACGAGTTAAAGCGTCTCGAAAATGGCTTCCTTCTTTTATGCTTGTGGACACCTGGGCTCCCAGAGAATGGAGTCATGCGTGTGTTCTTTAGTTCATAAGTCATGGTCCCTGCTTGTGCTGACGTGGTTTACGGTCTAGGTTAAAGACCAGAGTGGGCCACACATATGGAAAGTGAATGTCTCGTGAGGCCCGACTGCACACCTGACTGAGCCCTTAGCAGGTGCTCGCTCATTTCATCCGCACACCAACCCTCTAAGGCAAATTATTACCATCACCCTCATTTTGCAGAGAAAGCCACTGAAGCAGAGATGGAGCAAGTCATCTGACTTCGCTTTTACAAGCTGGCAAGAGACCAAGCCAGAGGCCAGATTCCCTGGTTGGCCCTTTTCCCATCTGGCTGGGGAGGTGTTAGACTGTCGACGAGAGTCACAGCACAGGACAGAAGTCCCCACGGAGAGTGTAAGCTCTGTTTGTTCCCTGCTAGAACAAACATCTCTGGGGTCTCGAACAGCATCTCTGCGCACGGTGGGTTCTCGGTCAATGTTTGCTGAATGAATAAACGGACACGGGCGGGGCGCCGATCTGTCGTGTTGGCGCACGGAACAGGTGTGGGGGAAGGGACGGGAGATCAGGAAAGGAGGCCGAGGTGTGGGCCTCAAAGGGCTTGGCGTGACCTGCCAAGGAGCTCGCACGTCATCCTGTGATAGGGAAAGGGCGTCAGGGGATTTCGCCCGGAGGAGTGGCACACGCAGATTTGCATCTTGCAAAGAGGGTGCTGGTAGACACGGGAGGGCAGGGGGAGAGATGTGAGTGGGGCGGGAC
>NW_011889192.1:478123-485188 GCF_000151845.1 Pteropus vampyrus
GGCAGAAACGTGGGGGGCTTATTTTTTGATGGCTTCTGGAAGTGACCAGCTCTGAGGAGCACGGGGAGGTGAGGTAGGGAAGCAGGATTAACTAGGAAAACGCAGGCTCGGGTACGCCAGCCATTGGAGCGGCGGAGGGGGTGCCTGGGAGCCCCTGGCCGCCGTGTTGGTTGGGAGCTGTGGTTTGTCCTGGTGCTAAGCTGCCCGGTTGGGGGCTTCTCTGACGAAGGTCAGCAGCTCCATCAGGATGGAGGAGCGTGGATGGAGGTTTTCAAGACCCCGGGGAGAAAGTCACGAGTGTGGACACTGCGTGATGGAAGCCGAGTGCGTGGCGTTGGGGCGGAAACAGGACAGGGTCAGGGCAAGGACCAGGCTCGTGAGAATCGGAGGGAAGGGTCATGGCCCGAGGAGGTGGTGTGAGAGCTGGAGGTCAAGGTTTGGGCTGCACGTGTTCCAAGGGCTGCAGCCACAGTGGGTGCAGAGGTGGGAGCAGGTGCCGATCCAGACACGGAGTGAGGGGGACCCCTGCCAAGCCCCCAGGAGTGGGGTGGGTGAGAAGAAGAGAGACAGGTAGGTGGTGGCCGAGTTGGAGAATCTTTGCTAGTAAGATTTGGGGCTTAGTTCTTGGGAAAGAAAGGGGCCACTCAATGATTTTCAGTAGGGAAGTGGCAAGTTCAAAGTGAGATTTTAGGCAGATGAACCTGGAAGTGTGGCTACAAACCAGGACGTGGAACTGTAGATTTGGGACATCAAACAGGTCACAGCTGCAATGAGAAAAAGGACTTCTGGGCGGGAAGGGATTTGTAGTTTGATAGGTTCAGCAAACAGCCAAGACCCTCGTCCCCTCTACGACACCTCTACCAGGTGGTCGTCAAGCCATATTTACATTCATGATAAAAAACCTAGAGGTCAGGGCAAGACCCGCACTTCTGTTCCCCTAGGAGCCTGTTCTGATCCTGTAGTCCACACATCGCCAAGGACCCTCAAAATGGTCATATGCACCTCTCGTATGTGGGGGACCAGCACCCCATGCTGGAACCCAGCTACTCCCTCATCTGTGCTGCTTCCAGCAACGGCACAGGTAACCATCACATGGGGACCCATGCGGCTCCAGAGAGGGTGCTGGGGAGAGTTTAAGTGAATGGAGCAAAGGCTCTGGCCTGAGAATTTCAGAGTCCAGCACAAAACTCCAGACTCATCTAACTCAAAGCGTGTAGAATGCATAGTGGTCACAAGATCAAGCAGACATGAGCTATAATCTCAGATGGGCCACAAACTTGAAGATGAATTACTTAACCTCTGATTCTCAATTTCTCCACCAGAAAAATGGAGAAAATAATAGGAACCCCTGATGGGATGTTATGAGGACTGAAGGAAGCACTTCGCGCCCAGAGCTTAGCACGGGGTCTCGCGTGTAGTAGCTCACAGACGGACTTTAGCTGTGGTTGTAATTTAGTCGGGATTTAGTGGGTCCCACTGCGGGCTGAATTGATTTCCTAACAAGTGCATGCGTTGAAGACCTGATCCCCAATGTGACTGTATTGGGAGATGGGGTGTTTAGAAGGTAATTAAGATTAAACGAGGTCATAAGAATGGGGTCTGAATTCTCCAGGGCGGGTGACCTTATAAGAAGAGTCAGGGAGAAGGCAGCCATCCGCAGGCCAGGGAGAGGGTTCTCGCTGGACCTTGAGTATGCTGGCACCTCGATCTTGGGCTTCCAACCTCCGGAACTGTGAAGAATCAAGGCATGTTGGGGAAGCCTCCCTCCCCCCCATCCCCGGGGGGTGGGGGACAGGATGCAGCCTCCAGGGAGGAATAAGATGAATGTGGATTGGGAGAGGCACACAGGGGACAAGCAAGGCTGATGGGAGAGTGCTCCGAGTGAGTGCGGAGCCGGCCCTGGGGCTCGAAGCAGGGACCACCGTCAGCAGGAATGTAGTCAGAGAAAACCTGTGCTTCCGGCAGCCTGCGCCTGCGAGGCTGGACCAGTCCAGTGGGGCGGGGTAGTTTGATAGGGGAGGGGGGCGGAGGAGCAGGATGGTGGGGCATTGCGGAGATGCTTTTAGGTGGCGTTAGAAGCCGATCCATGGGCAAAGCTGCAGGCAGGAAAACCCAGGGCTTCCTGAGAGATGGGGCTGCCACACAGCGGGACAAGGTCAGGAGACGATGCCCGGGCAGGAGAACCTGATGGGAATGAGGCTGGAATCAGCAGAGTGGGTGTGTTTGTTGTTTTGGCATGTCACTTAAGAGAACTGCTGGCTGCTGAGGCAAAAGGGAAGAGGAACGAGGCTGGGAAGGAGTTGACACGTGATTACGGCGGAAAGCGAGTGGCTGTTGGCAGAAGGTGCGTTTAGGAAATGCAGTCACGGTCTGCCAAGGGAGGGCTGTCATGACTCAGGTTTGGGAAGTCCTCGGGACCAGAACAGAGGTCGGAGGCGGCACAGGGGCCCGGGCACGTGTCAGCAGCAGCCGGCAGCTGATGGCAGATGGCTTGGCTCAGGACCAGACAGTTGCCGTCCCCAGAGTTTGGCAATTCTGACCCTGGGGGCAGAGAACCAGGAGGGGGCAGTTGCTATGGCAACGTAGTTACCTCGGGGGGATTGCTGGGATGTCTTGCTTTACACACTAGGTGTGGGCTTAGTTCCACGGAGACACAAAGCCACAAAGGCCTCCGAGGCCATCGGATCAGCCCTTCACGTCTTCACAACCAGGCAGAGGAAGGTGTACATTTAAAAAAAAATAAATAAATCACATCATAAACATAAGAGGGACAGCTCCTTTTTAAATGAATACTGTGATGAAGGTCAAGGATCCTTTTGAAACACAAGTCGCCACGGCCTGTTTTTAAAACTCTTTTTCGTAAGTGGGATTTTCATCTGCCTCACTTTTTAAAAGCGGGATGCTCACGCATGGTGGGTATGGCAATACGACAATCACTTTAGAAGACGATGTGGCATAATTAATCAAAATGAGAAATGTGCACTGTCTCTGAACACAGGTTGCTCTTCTGGGGATTTATCTAGCAGACAGGCACCCTGAGTGCACAGGGCCTGGAGACCCGGCTAAGTGCGTGCCCTGTGGCATGGCTTGTGACAGGAAACACCGGAAGCAATCTAAGTGTCCACTGACAGGGGATTGGTGCCATGACTTATACTACGGTGTGTTGGCTTTTTAAAAAAATGTAGTAGACACAAAAACCTCCACGAAATGTTCAGAAATATTGTTAAGTGAAAAAAGCCAGGTATACAACAGGGTAAAAAGAAAAGGGGTCTTGTAAAAACATGCTCGTATATGTGTAGAGAGTTTTGCAAGAACACGTAAGATGCTGGCCTAGGGACAATGGGACTGGCAGGAAAACTTACTGTTCATTGTGCTGGTCGAATTTTTGGTATATGCGTGTATTCGTTTTTTAATTTTTTAAAAAAGATTAAAGAGAAGTCAGTCTCTTTCTTACAAGTCCTGAGGGATGTGTGTTTCTGGGGATGCAACCGGCCGTCCACAGAAAGCCAGGCTGTCCTGAAAAATTACGCACACGCACTTCTGGAACCGGAGTTGGCTCTTTTATGTATTTAAGTTTTATTATTTTGTTTCTTATTGTGTATTTAAGTTTTATCGTATGTGGTCGTACAGGAAGTCTGGAAGTAGGAGGGAAGGGAAGAAACTGCTCCTAGAGGTGCCACCTAACTCAGCATTTTTCATCGTCAGTGATTTCCCGGGATAAAGTTTTTTCTGTAGTTGGAATCGATATTTCCTATCGGTTTCCTGATTTTTTTGCCTTTTTTTTTCCCCACTTACCATGACATGATGAATATTTTCCCACATCCTTAACCATCTTGGCGAGACGCGAGTTGCTTTTGTGGACGTGATTCTCTCCTACCCGCTTCTTCCCTACGTCAAACCTGAGTCTCCCGTCACCGTTCACCGGCTTGACTCTCGGGCATCTTCAGCAAAAGAGCAAGCAGCTCGTTGCCAGGCCTTTGGTATTCGCAGGAGGTCCTCGGGTGCAATTATGGACTCTGTGGGCCCTTGGACCCCTTGGGAAATAGGCTCCATCCCTGTCGGCATCGTTGTTATGAGAACGTGACAGCTGGGGCTCTGCAGAGGATCACACCTGGGCTCACACACAGGTGAAGGCCAGAGTTTGAGGCTCCCTCTGGTAATGGGAAGCATCGGACTCAGAACCTGACCCATTTAGGTTATTTTTAATCACAGATAAAGAAGACTTTATGGAATCTTGTCCTCTTTCGAACCTGGGTTGATAAGCCAATGGCGAGTGTCACTGATGCCAGCATCAGGTTGGAGCCCACCGAGGCTCTGCCCTCCAGGCACCGGTCAGAAGGGCCACCTCGGAGACCTGCCTCGGCGTCAGCATCTACTTTGCACTGGGCATGTTACATCACGGAGACGCAAACTGAGATTCAGACACTAGATATTTGTGGCAGAGCTGGGATCCGGACCCCAGCCTCACAGGTGTGTGATTCGGATCTGATTTACAGCTCTGAAACAGAGCTATCAGAGACGCGGGGAGAGGAGAGGTGGGCGGTGCTGTGACCTGGGACCTTGCCCTCCCATGCTCAGGATGCTCCAGGCCCTAAGAGGCCTCAGGCTCAGAGACTGTTGAACCAAGTTGGAACCAGATTTGTGTCTGCAGGGGTCCGGGGAGAGGATCTGGAAAGGCGAACTAGAAGATGCCGGTAGCAAAAGTGAAACCAGGACCCACTGTGAGGAGAAGGCAGCGGAGCCTGCCACGTAAACTCACATCCTCCACACTGGTGCTTTGTCTGTTCTTCCCAGAGCTTCTGGAGACGGCCAAGTGCCCGTGTGCTGGTACCTACCAGGCCTCTCTGATGCTGCTCGCTGCCCTGACTTCCTAGGAATTTTCCAGGTCCCGCTCCAGTGCCTGGGGCTGGCCAGGGCTGGCGGCGCCGTTGGTTTAGGTGCCCTGGCCTGGGCCTGAGCCCACATGAGCCCTGACCCCTCTTTTTCTCTTCTGCTACTTTCCAATCCTCTGCCCCACACATGGGATTGGCCAGATGCCCCAAGGAGCAATGAGATGCAAGCCTATGGGATTTTTCCGGAGCCCTGTGGCTGCGTGGGATTCAGGGATCAGCCTGCGGGCAGGCCACTCCTGACTGGCGTGGTATTCCTTTGGTGCAGTGGCACAAGATTGGGCGCTCGAATGGTGCCAAGATGCTGATTTTGGATGGCTCCTATTCACAGCGGACACGAGACAAGTTCAGGCATCTGGACGATGAACAGTTCACGGCCAGTTCCTGGCCTTGAACTGCGTGTGGGCCCCCAGGTCGCCTCTCACCTACAGCCTTGCACCTAGGGTGTTGCCTCTGTTCAGTAGCGCTGAGGATGGCAGGGATGGGGGCAGGTGTTCTCTACCTGCACGCCTGCCGGCAGCTTCTGGGCAGTCACTCCGCCCCCTATGGAGATCCTATGGGAGTCCCTGTCCAGGTGTCAGGCAGCACCTCCTCCAACGGCTCTCAAGACCATTGCTCTGTGGTACCTATGGGCTCCTCCAATCAGCAGCCACTGAGCTGCCCAGATTGGTTGTAGTCACTCCGAGTGCGGGCGGACATTCCTTGAGAATGCGACCGCCCTCAGGTGTGCAAGGCAGGGGTGCGGTCACCAGTGAGCGATGACCACATAGCAATGCGGCGATCATGGCCTAAAAAATTCAAGAGAAGCGGGTTAGAAGATGTGCTGTTCTGTGTTTACACTACAAAATTCAGAACGGTAGCTTTCACATGACCGGAAAATGAATTATCATTCACATTTTCCCCTATGCTCTGGGCAAGATGCATCTGTGTGTTTATCCATGAAATGAAGAAGCTGCCCCAGAGGGAATTACCGGAAGCTGGCGTTCACGGGCAGCGCCACGGGTGAGGCGGCATCCCTGGTAACGGGGCGACCAGCAACACAGAGATGGTGCTGGGAAACGCAGAGGCCAGAAGATCGCGGTCTCGGGTGGAGCAGGCTCTGAAGCGCTGTGACATTTCGAGTCATAGCGGCATCGCTACCCTCATCTGGCTGTATGACACACGCGATGAGCCAAGAATGCTGAACGTGTCAGTAGAAAACAGGACCTGACCAGGAAGAGAGGCCCTGGACATCATGAAGACTTTTCATGGGCACTGATTAGACATCAAATACAAAATACTCACCTCCTCTCCATCCATTACTCTAAACCTTCTTGGATAAATCACTATACCTCAACGCGTCCACACATTCTCAGTACGTCGTTTATATAGATAGGAGCCCTGCAAAAAATATGTACCCAGGTGGCACCCACCATGAGGGCAGCCCTGACCTGGATGTTGGGGTTTTCTGAATGTGGGGGGTACAAGGGCAGCGGGACAAGGAAGCTGACCACGTCAGATGGCTTAGGCGGTTGGGCTGGGAAGGAAGTGAAGGGGTGATGGGCCTCACAAATTAGGGAAACGTGTGTGTCGTGTATGTGTTGTGTATGTGTCATGTGTGTGTCAAAGAGAAATCGCACTGGGGTCAAACGGAAAGGACAGTCCCGCTGGCCACCCCCCGCCTCGGTGGGAACAGAGGTGTGCGAGAGGGAGAGTGGGAAGCCACAAAGTGTCGGGGAAAGATGATGATGAGCGTCCTGGACGAGGTGGAGGGTCTCCAGGGATGAGCTGGCCAAGGTACTGAGGGGCCAGGATGTCGGATGAAGCCTCCAGATGGACCCTGCAGTGGCCCAGGGGCCTTGAGGCTGAGACCAGGGCAGGAGTTGGTGCGGGTCGGCAGGGAAGCGATGGGGAAGGTGCTAAGTGCGTGATGGGAGCATCAAGGTGGGGTGGAGCTGAGGTGGGGTGAGGGAAGGGGAGGCCTCTGCCAGGGGCTGCCGGGGGGGTCGGCAGACCCAGGGCCCAGCTGGCTCTGGGAAAGTCAGAACGTGAAGCCCAGCTCTTCTCCTAACTGTGTCCTCACACCTGCTCAGGGCCTGCCCAGGGGGCTCGCTGGAGGTTTAAGAGCTTAGTCCTTGGGTGGAGCCGGGGAGGAGCCAGAGAGGGGGCTTGTGGGGAGTGACTGGCTTTGGGGAGG
>NW_011889192.1:485238-486136 GCF_000151845.1 Pteropus vampyrus
ACTGAGGGGCCAGGATGTCGGATGAAGCCTCCAGATGGACCCTGCAGTGGCCCAGGGGCCTTGAGGCTGAGACCAGGGCAGGAGTTGGTGCGGGTTGGCAGGGAAGCGATGGGGAAGGTGCTAAGTGCGTGATGGGAGCATCAAGGTGGGGTGGAGCTGAGGTGGAGTGAGGGAAGGGGAGGCCTCTGCCAGGGGCTGCCGGGGGGCGGGGGGTCGGCAGACCCAGGGCCCAGCTGGCTCTGGGAAAGTCAGAACGTGAAGCCCAGCTCTTCTCCTAACTGTGTCCCCACACCTGCTCAGGGCCTGCCCAGGGGGCTCACTGGAGGTTTAAGAGCTTAGTCCTTGGGTGGAGCCGGGGAGGAGCCAGAGAGGGGGCTTGTGGGGAGTGACTGGCTTTGGGGAGGTGGGGTGAAGACTGGAGTTCTCTGGGCTCAAGTTTCCAAAAAGGAACTTTACCTGGAGCCCGGAGAGGGCCTGAAATGGGGGGCCACACCTCTGGGACTCGGAATCAGGATGGGGTCAGTCCACCTGGGTGAAGGCGCCTTGTTCACACGAATCACCTGCTATGCGGGCCGCTGCGGATGGCAGGTTCTGGGGGCTCCTTGGCGCACACAAGCTCCTTCAGGGGCTTCTTTCCTCAAGGTGGAGGCCTGGCTCGGGCCCTGAGGGGCTTCTGCTGTCATGTCCTGGGGAGCGAGGCCTGGGGATGAGGTAGGGGCCCACCCCCTGTGGCATAGATCAGCATTTGCCCCTTTATCCCGTGGTCCTGCAGGTACCCAGTTTGAGAACCAAGGGGTGGGTGCCCACTTTGGAGCCCTCGGAATCTGCTGGTCCTGGATGGTGGCCCCACAGAGGCCGCTCTCCTTTGAACCGTGGGCAAGGCAGCCATGCCTGGCCA
>NW_011889192.1:487311-489403 GCF_000151845.1 Pteropus vampyrus
CCCACCCCCTGTGGCATAGATCAGCATTTGCCCCTTTATCCTGTGGTCCTGCAGGTACCCAGTCTGAGAACCAAGGGGTGGGTGTCCACTTTGGAGCCCTCGGAATCTGCTGGTCCTGGATGGTGGCCCCACAGAGGCCGCTCTCCTTTGAACCGTGGGCAAGACAGCCATGCCTGGCCACCCCCAACTCTGCTGAGATGTAAGACGCAAGAAGCAACATCATTCTCGGCCACGTGGCCAGCTTGCCCACGGGGATGTGTGGGTTTTCCGAGTGTTCTGGAAAGACTCAGAGGTCAAAACCCAGCCTGCTTTCCTGCTGCCATGGAGAACGGGTCACCCCAGTCTCCTTCAGACCCACTGGCCCTTGAGGATGAGTGTAAAGGTGTTACAGAGCTCCCACCTGGGCCCTTGGAGCCATCAGGCGGTGTCACCCAAAGTCCTCCCGGTACCCGGGGTGGTATGTTATCTGGATGGCCGTGGGGCTCCAATATGGGGGAGAGGGCTCAACTGTACCCCTCCCCCTCAGTTTTGCTCAGCTCTGGACCAGGCCTTAGCCCCAGCTGAGAAGCCCTGCCCTGCGAGCCTCTGGTTCTTGGGTGTGCTGGAGGGGAGGGGGAAAGGAGTTGAAAAGCTCTGGTGTAGGGCAGAAGGCTGAGCGATCTGTCCAGTGGGTGGCCGTCCAGTGTGGGTACTGGGACAGGCCTGTCCGTGCCTGCCAGGCCATGCTTCTTCAGAAGCCGGCCATGAGCCTTCTCACACCAAAGGAGCTGCCAATTCCCCCAGGACCTGAGCTGGCATTTGCCCCTCTGGGGACTGAGACCCGTTGGAGGAAAGAGAAAGGGCCGGCGAGCGGGGGTGAGGGGAGAAGGGGGCGCAGGCCGCAAGAGGGTGGGGTGGGGAGGTGGAGGACTGGGCGCTCTTGCTCGGCTCCGTAATGAGGAAGTTCTCTGCAGCTGGTTTCCTTTCCCCCGCTGAGCCCGAAGCAGGAAGTCCGTCAGTGAGCTGGTGGCAGCAGCCGGGGCAACAGACAGGAGACAGACAGCAGTGGCAGTGCAGGGGCCTCAGCTCCCCTCGGTGGCGTGTGGTCCTGGGGGTGGCTGCCGGTCGGGCCCGGGGAAGCCCACGCTCACCATGGTCCCCTGCTGGAACCATGGCAACATCACCCGCTCCAAGGCCGAGGAGCTGCTCTCCAGGACGGGCAAGGACGGGAGCTTCCTCGTGCGTGCCAGCGAGTCCATCTCTCGGGCCTACGCGCTCTGCGTGCTGTGAGTACGGCGCTCCCCCTGCCCCCCACGCCCCCGCCCTGGGCCTGGCCCCTCCTGCCCGGCCACAGGGATGCGAGGCGACACTCAGAGAGGGGCAGCCAGTTCAGGCGTAGCCGAGGGCCCAGCACTGAGACGGGTGGCTTCTGTGTCGCGGATGCAGGGACCAGCTTGCCCACCGCCCAGGATGGTGGGCGGGCCCAGCTGAGGCCCATTGTGGGCCTGCTGGCCTCGGAGCTCAGGTTCTGCGGTGCTCGAGCTCTCCGGCGTCACCCTGAGGCCTGGTCACACACCCCAGCAGCCCGTGAGCTGTGGCACCAGGGCGTCCTTGGCGTTCCGGGGGCCAGGAGAAGCAGTCTGGGCTCTTCGAGGTGGGCGGGAGCTCAGGGCTCCATGATGGTGGGTGTGTCAGAGGGCAGTGCGGTCACTCGGGTGTTGGTCAGAGATGCCCATTGTGGATATCCTTATGGAAAGGCCGATGTGGCAGGTGGGGACCCCTCCTGTGCCTGGGTTTCAGGCCCCTGGAGGGAGCGGTAGTTGGGGAAGCCACCGATATGGGATGGGTTCACTCGAGAAAGGACGTTCGGTTCACCCAGAAGTGGCGTTCGGGGCCCTGGGAGCAGAGGAAGTCACCATCGCAGTCTCTTTTCTCTCTGCCATGGCACTCGGCTGCGTCCCCACCGCTGGGCCGCTCTACCCTCGACTCCCCGACTCCCCGGTGCTAGCCGTTGCTGAGTGCGCCACTTGTCCTAACAACTGAGGAACCAGCCACTTACTGAAGGTTCCTTTTTAAAACATCCTTCTTGGCCCATGTCTAAAGGAGGCCTCCA
>NW_011889192.1:489453-491145 GCF_000151845.1 Pteropus vampyrus
GGGCCCAGCTGAGGCCCATTGTGGGCCTGCTGGCCTCGGAGCTCAGGTTCTGCGGTGCTCGAGCTCTCCGGCGTCACCCTGAGGCCTGGTCACACACCCCAGCAGCCCGTGAGCTGTGGCACCAGGGCGTCCTTGGCGTTCCGGGGGCCAGGAGAAGCAGTCTGGGCTCTTCGAGGTGGGCGGGAGCTCAGGGCTCCATGATGGTGGGTGTGTCAGAGGGCAGTGCGGTCACTCGGGTGTTGGTCAGAGATGCCCATTGTGGATATCCTTATGGAAAGGCCGATGTGGCAGGTGGGGACCCCTCCTGTGCCTGGGTTTCAGGCCCCTGGAGGGAGCGGTAGTTGGGGAAGCCACCGATATGGGATGGGTTCACTCAAGAAAGGACGTTCGGTTCACCCAGAAGTGGCGTTCGGGGCCCTGGGAGCAGAGGAAGTCACCATCGCAGTCTCTTTTCTCTCTGCCATGGCACTCGGCTGCGTCCCCACCGCTGGGCCGCTCTACCCTCGACTCCCCGACTCCCCGGTGCTAGCCGTTGCTGAGTGCGCCACTTGTCCTAACAACTGAGGAACCAGCCACTTACTGAAGGTTCCTTTTTAAAACATCCTTCTTGGCCCATGTCTAAAGGAGGCCTCCACCCCCGCAGCCTTGGGGTCTCAGCATCCAGCTCAGGCCTCGGGCAGTGACAGGGCTCGGCGCCGGAAGAGAATGTCCACTGGCACCTCTTGAAAGTGGCCCTGGGTTTGCAGAAAGGTCCCTCTGAGCCGGCAGGGCCCTGCCCCTCTCCAGGCAGGAGCGAAAGTGGGTCACCGAACACAGACCTGTTCTGAGCATCGAGTCTAAGCATTTGGCCGTGCGTCATCCCATTGCGTTCTCACGACAACCTCAAGGGCAGGTCTGGTTATCACCCCCCTTTGCAGATGAGGAAGCGGAGGCTCGGACAGGTTAAACGAGTGACTCGAATCCAAGGCCATCTGCTCCCAGAGGCTGCCCCCAGACAACCAGACTCCTGCCACCCCACTCCTGCCTCCCTCGAGCCGGGTGTGGGGATAGGCTCCAGGTGACAGCAAGAGCGCCAGAGTGTTTACAAGGGCCAGCTGGCTCGTGGCTGGCCCGCTGGCCTGAGCTCTGACTGCGTCAGAGGCCCCGCCTCCCAAGGCCAGCTACCTGCAGTCCCCACCCTCACACTCAGGGGAAGGGATGCAGGCCTGGGCTTCTCCACAGGCAGTGGCCCCGTGGGGACGTGACAACGGGGCCTTGGAATCGGTCAGGAGATTCTGACCCACTGGGCCCATGTGGGTTCCCCCCCGCCCCAGCGGGACCTCGTCCGAGGGCTGGTTGCATGCCGTCCTCCGGGGAGAGACCAGGCCTCCCGCTCGCTAACCTGCGTGGCGGCCCTTTGACTGGGCGCTGTGCTTGTGCTCAGGCTACAAATGTGGAATGAGGGTCCCTTTGACTCCAAACTGGGAGCATCAAGATCAGCCAGAGCCAGAGGTGGGACCAGAGGCCTTGGGGACCTCTAGTCCAACAGCCCCTGACTTTGTGGGTGAGCAGATGGAGCTCCGAGAGTTCGAGGCCTTTGTGCAGGCTGCCTGCTGGTAGCAAACTGGGATCCAGGTCCGATTTCCCAAATGTGTTTTTCCATCTTTCCTTACATGCCCCCTCCCCACCCCTGCACTGAGTTTCAGACCTGTA
>NW_011889192.1:493000-500879 GCF_000151845.1 Pteropus vampyrus
GTTCCTGGGGACAGTATGCCAGGCGACCTGGACTTGGTCGCCTTATCGGCATGGCCAGAAAGATGAAAAAGCACGAGAAGGACATTTAGTCACCAAAGTTCCCTCAGGGAAGGCATTCCACTTGCTCAGGGAACTAAAAATGTGACAGACCGTTTGAGGCAGAGGAGGCTCCAAGCCCTGTTTTGCCGACAAAGGGTGGTTGCTAACCTGGTCTGCCCGCAAATAACAGCAAGAGACTTAAAAAGGGTTTGCTCCGTACCAGGCTCCGTTCTAGGCTCTTTATTGTACCACCTCACCATCCGCAGTGGCTTTGGGAGGAAGTGCTATTATTATTCCCACTTTCCAGATGAAGAAACAGAGGCCCAGGGTGCTTAGGTAACATGCCACGTTTACAGGACCAGTAAGTGACAGAGTCAGGACTTGAACCCGTGCCAAGGGAGAAAGAGTGGGGAGCCAGCAAGCCTGGGCAGGGGTGGGGTTGGAGGAGGCCTGGAGTGGAGACCCGGGGTGAGCGAGCCACAGAGAGGAGCTTGAGAGGGCAGAAAGGTCCAGGAGAGACGTAAAGCCACTTCCTGTGGTGCAGATGGGCGTGACATAACCCTCTTTCCTCCAGTCCTCTTGTGACGTTTCAGAACAGTTGACAGCACTCTGATTGCTTCTGTGCAAAGGCAAAGAAAAACGCCGTTTCTCATGTGTGGCGGTGACAGAAAGGGGGGCGATGCGGCACAGGCAGTAGCCAGAGCTGGGGCCCTCAGGCTCCCGAAGTCCGGTTTATGTAAGCGGTTGTCGGAGGGCAGCTCTCGCCAGGGGGACCGGAGGCCCCCGAAGGCCCACGAGGTAACCGGGTACTGTATCTTCTCTGTGGGGTGACTCAGAGCGAGCGTCGTAAAGGCGTGTGTCTTTGGGTTTTCTGCGCTCATGCCCAGCACTTCAGAGCAGACCTCCATCCAGGCCAGGCTCTGGCTTTGGTGTTTTTCCAAGCCTGCCTGCCTACCTGACAGGTTAAACTCACCTGTGCACAGACATCAGCGCTTCTCCGTCGAATGGTCCCGTCTCCTGGAGTGTGAGCCCAAGCACGGTGGTGAGATGTGGTCCCCCTAGCCGGGCCTCCTCTCTGCCCTGGCGGGGGGTGCGGGGTGGGGGGCAGTGAGGTCCACTCTCCCTCCCTCAGTCATTCCATGGGACGCAGTCTCAGGGGCAAGCCCTCTGCGATTGCCGAGATCTGATGTGAGTTCTAGCATTTGCAAGATGCTAACCTCCCTATAACGACACAGCATCCTCATTGGCGAAATGCCCCTCGTTGGGTTAATCTTTTTAATGAGGCATAATAATTCACACCCCATAAAAATCACCCCTGGTAGGGAGATGTATGAGGGGGAACTAATGAAGAGGGGGTCTCACCGGGGCACGAGTCCTGAGGGCTCAGAGCATGAGTGTGGTGCCGGGCAGATGAAGCAGGAGCCGGCTGAGGGAATTGAGGGCGACGGCCACAGGACGAGACTCTGTCTTCCTGCACGTGGCTCTCGAGACGCCCAGGGGCCCCCTAGGAAAGGCTTCCTCAGTCTTTGACCAGCTGAGGGGTGCTCTGACGAGGTCATGGTAAACCAGCCTGCAAAGGGAAAATACAACGCCACATAATACGGCAAAACAAAAACAAAAAAAAACAAAACACAACAACAACAAAAAAGCACCCTTGGTACGGTTTTCCATTCCGTGGTGTTTAGGACCTTCATAATGTCATGTGACCATCACCACGCTCTGACTCCAGAGCATTTTCATCATCTCCTCCCCAAATCCTGTACCCGTTAGTAGTCACCCCCCATTCCCCCCGACAGCCACTGGTCTACTTCCCGCCACTAACCACGTGCCTGTTCTGGGTATCTCGTATCAATGGAACCACACGATACGTGGCCTTTCGTGCCCGGCTTCTTTTACCTCGCATAATGCTGCCAAAGGTGCGTCCATGTGTAGCGTGAGTCATTCCTTTTTATGGCTAAATAATAGCCCATTGTTTATCCGTTGATGGGCGTTTGGGGTGGATGTTTTGTTTGTTTGTTTGTTCGTTGGCTATTGTGACTAATGCTGCTGTCAACATTCGCGCACAGCTTTTTACATGGGCTCAGGTTTCCCACGGTCTGAGGAGCTGTCATCCCATTTTCCGTAGCAGCTGCACACGAGGGTTCTCATTTTTCCATGTCCTCGCCAACGCACGTTATTAGCTTTTTGATAACCACCATCCTAGTGGGTGTGAAGTAGCGTCTTATCGTCACTTGGACTTGCGTTTCCCTAATGATTAACGACACAGAGCATCTTTTCATGTGCCGCTCGGCCATGTGCACATCTTCTTTGACGAAATGTCTTTTCTAATCCTTCGTCCATTTTTTGAAAATCGGGCTATTTGTGTTTCTGTCGTCGCCCTTGGATTATTGCGAGGATAAAATGGGAGGGTGCGGGTAACAGGTGTAACGCGAAGCCAGCACGTGGCGCGTACCCTGAGCTCCGGCCGTTAATTTTCACGAGCTGTGGAGTGAGCAGCGACATCTCGGAAGCGGAGGGGTCTGGGGCCCATCGGCAAAGACAATTCCGCAGAAGACAGAGGAGAGCAGAGTCAGCGTGTCACTTCTGGGACTTCCCGGAGGCCCGAAGGAGCCTCCAGGAGACGCTGAGCTGTCAAGTGGGGCTTCCTCAGAGGAAGTATTCAAAGAGGTGAGGCAGGAAGAGGACTTCGGTGACGCCTGAGTGGCCGGTGGCCGCTGGGGCCGTGGTTGAGCACCTGGAAGCCTGAGGGGGAGACGGGTCTGGGGCTCAGATGCCAGGAAGAACCACCGAATGAAACCAGGTAGAATGAAGACAAAGTTGAGATGGGACTAGTTCCAACCTAGGAGGAAGACTTGAGATATGAGAGGGCTGAAGTCCAGAGGCTCCGAGGAAGCCAGAAGGAGCACAGCTGGGGATGAGGTGGGGGTCGGAGCTGATGGCACAGCGGGCCGGCCACGCGCGGCGTAGAGAGCAAGCGTGTCCCCCGCATCCCCCACCAGCCGGGTCCTCCCTCCCTGCCCTGCTCATTTCACACTGCTTTGTCTCATTAAGTAGAAAAACTTTGTATTCATAAGCACCAGGACCCAAACAGTCTGGGTTCAGTTACTTATAAATAACACCAGACAGGGCTGTCCCCAAGGGATCGGCTGGTCCGGTCCCCTCACTTACAGGCAGGAACCCACCTCCCTAGAGAGGTGAGGCTTGCTGAGTCCATCACAGACGTCAGTGCAATGTAGAAACAGATCTTCTGAGAAACAGTGCAGTTGTTCTCCCAGAAATTTAAATGTGTACAGTATTAAGTATAATTCACAAAGAGTACAGAGTATAACGAAGGAAAATAATCACCTGTCAGTGTGAGATTAACATAAATACTGTTAATTCATTGATGTATCGTTCTCTCTCTCTCTCTGTATATATGTATATATATACACACACACACACACACACACATACATACATACATACATACATACATATATATATAACCCTTCTAATATATATACCTATAACCATATAATTTTAGCATGCATTTTCCAACCATAGTAGCATTTTTCCATTTAGTTACAATTTCTTCCAAAGTATCATATTTGATGGATGCACAAAATTCTATTACATGATGAACCATAATTTGTGAAATGTCAGACATTTACGTTATCAACAGTGTTTTGTTACTGCAAGTATGGTGATGCCGAAGGTCTTAATGCAGGAATGAGACATTTCTGGAATAGATTCCCAGAGGTAGAATTACTAGATCAAAGGACAGGAACATTTTTAAGGCTCTTGACATAGAATGACAAATTGCTTTCCAGAAATTTTGTTTCAATTTATGATCCCCAGAGAGTGCCCGATTTTGAATATTTTCATTAAAAAAAAAAATGTGTTATGTTGCAAGGTAAAAGTGGTCACTTTCTGTTCAGTTTGATTTGCATTTCTTGATGGCAGTCTCGGTAAATCTGTTTGATAGGATTATTGTCCTTTGTAATCTCTCTTTCGCGAATGATCTGTTTCATTCTCTTTGCCATTTTTCTTTTGAAGCTGTAGTTTTGTTATTTATTTGCATAAATTCCTTATATAGCATTTGTGGCAGGTATTTTCACTGTGGTTTGCCTTTAAACTTTGTGACTATTTTCGACATCTAGAGACTGTTGTAAATTTTCATAAAGCCTGTCGATCTTTTCCCTTTGTGATGCTTTTCCCTTTGCTTTTCAATGAGCAGCTAGCATCCCTCTGCACACAGAAATTCAAAGCCGTTTCTTCCTGTGGGAGGCAGGAGGGTTAGGACAGAGTGTTTGGAGCTTAATGGACTCAGGCTAAGGGTGATTCTGCTGTCCAAGCTCAGCAGGTCAGCTAACTCCACGGGGCCTCAATTTCCTCATCTGAAAATCAGGACTGAGAATATATAGTAGGGGTGTTAGGTGGATTGAATGAAAAGTGTATATCACGGGCTAAGCACAGGATTTGGCAGAAACAGAAGGAGAGATTGTATAGGTTTTTTGTTTGTGTTTTACATTGAACACAGTCTTTCTGAAATTAATGAATGAATGATATGAGACAAAGATATATGTGTATTTTTCTCAAGTAACCATCTTTCTCAAAACCTCTCACTGGATAATTTATTTCTTTTCCTTTTGTGACTCCTCTTTTACCACATGTTAAATCTGATATGTCTCTTTCTGGCCTGTTTACCCTGTTCCGTGTATGTCTACCTTTCTTACACAAATGTCATACCTAGTGCGTGACCACAATTTCATAAACTGTTTTATTTTAGGATTTTCATATCTGTTCTTTTCACATATTCTTCCAGGTGAACCAGATAATAATTTCGTCCAGTTGGAAAAATACTATTGGGACTTTGATTGGAATTACACCAAGTCCATAATATAACTTATGAACATGGACCTTTTACTGTTATTCAGTCTTAACAATAAATATAGCTATCTCTATTATCTTAAATTTTATAGTTTAGTTCATATAGATCCTCTATATTTCCTGTTGTGCTCACTTCTGATTATTTTATAGTTTATTACTGTTATCTTGTCTCCTGCAGTTATCATTTGTGGTAACTAGTAACATCCAGGGAAGTTACCCATTTTATATATTGCCTTCTATTCTGTCACTTTAGTCACTTCGTTATTTCAAATTCTTTTCCATTTGCTTCCCTTCGATTTTCTTGGTAAACAATTATATACAAATGATGATCATTTTGTGGTCTACTTTCCAAATTCTTACAACTCTTATTCTGATTTCCTAACTTACTACATCGGCCAGTATTTCTAAAATACTACGGTGGAGGATATAGGGAAGAGAATGTATCCCCCTGAGGGAGAAGTACTATGAGAATCAAACACGGTACTACCTGGGAAGGACGTAAGGGTGATAGGCCTAGGAATGGTGATGGAGGCTGGGGCCAGCAGCCATAAGAAGCCATTCCCACTCCTGGACCTGAAGAGGCAGGGGACAGGGCTGTGTCACCAGGCCATCCGTTTTGAGCTGTGTTCTGGAGTGGAAGAACTGGGTGATTGCTGACCTGCAGTAGGCAATGTGGGGTCAGGGGAACAAATACCTTCATCCCATCCGCCTATCACTCGGCCCATGCCTCCCATTGGCCAAGCCTGTGCAGCAGCCCAGGAATAGCCCCCTGGACACATGGCAGGTGGGGGAGGGTGGCGAGTGGGTCTAGTTGGGGGACAAGGGGAAAGAGAAGGAGAATGTCAAGCTCACTTGCATTTTTTTGTGTCCTTTGTTCTATTTGTCAGAGGGTCGTCCATTTAATTTTCCACTGTTCAAGTAATGTGCACTGAGATTTATTTACTGGTTCTGCTTTTTTGTTTTTATATTTAAAAATATTTGTGCTTTCAGGAACCCCTATTGTATATATAATTGAGGGTGGAGCTCTGTCTTCTATTTTTCTCTTCTTTTCTCTCCTTAAAATGTCTTTTCCTTTCTCAAGTTTGTTTTCTTCCTCATTAACTTTCTCCAGAATGGAAGCTGTTTCCTGACTCTTGTGTTTCATGCTGCTTCTAGAAACGCAGGTGTTTTGCTTCTGATCCGTTTTCCTTGTCTTATTACTCAGTTTTCACAATTGATTCTCTCAGTTTCAGAGATAACAATCGTCTCTTAAATCTTACTGATTCACGAATCAGATTTCTCCTCCAGAATGTATTTTTCTTTCTTTTTTCTTTTGCAATGATTTTACAGAATGTAGAAGTAACACGTTCGAGTCCTTAGAAAAACCATGCCCCTTCCTTTGGGTAGTGATATGTTTTCACAGGTCTGGTGATTTTTTCTTTTCTGACAAGGAACTGTCAGGAAAAAAATGGAATCAGATTCTTTTTGGAGGGCAGAGTGGGTTTCTGCCCAAATCCTCTTCCTAAACACAAAAAAGACCAGCAGGAATGGGAGTGCGAGCCCCCTGATCTAAGATCCAGGGGATGGGGGTGAGTGGTGAGGGGGTGCGGTGCATGGATAGGCGGGCTTCCTTCCGAAGTCTTGTGCAAGGAACAGCCCGTCAAACCCCCAGGCTGCTGGGGGGCAGGGTGCTCAGCAGCTCCCCTACATCACGCTGGCCGCCTCACCTGGCCACCTGGTGCCTCCTCCGGCTTTTTCCTCTTCTGAGCTAATGGCTACATTTAATTCTTCCATTTTCCTACTCCCTCTGGCAAGATTCTTTGGGATTAGCCAGTGAACGGTGAACATCCTTGGTTCCTGGGGCTGACGCGTGTTTTCTGCTTCTGTGTTGGTTCGAGTGGCTTTTTTGAATGCAGAGTTTCCAGCCCTTGTTGTCCCACCTCGACTTGTCCAGAAGTCTGCAATACTTAAGCAGGAAGAAAAGAGAAACCACGTACAAATAACATTAGAAATTAGAAATGATAGATAATAGGTTACTAAGGGGTTAAAAAACAATTATGGGAGCATGCCAAGCCAATCAGCAGAGTGAGACAGACGGGAATGAGGTTCCTGAATTTTGGAGAGTGATCTCTCTCTCTCTCTCTCTCCTCTGTCTCTCTCTCTTCCTCTCTCCCTCCCTCCCCCATTCCCCCTCGGCTTGCCATGGTAAAGGATGTTACTGGGCATGCTTGTCAGTGTTTATTTGGCTAGGAATAGTCATACAGAAATAACTTTTTTATTGAGGTATAATCGACATGTAACATATATCAGCTTTCGGTGTCAGACATAACGGTTCGACACTCGTCTATATTGTGAAATGATCACCGCAGTAGGTCTAGGTCTAGGTGACATCTATCACCACCCATGATTTTTTTCTTCTGATGAGAACTGTTAAGATCTACTCTCTTAGCAACTTTCAAATACGCAGTGCAGCATTATTAGCCACAGTCGCCATGCCGTACCTTCCATCTTGTGACTTACCTGATTTTTATCTGAGAATAAATAAAACACCACAGCGTTTCTTCCTTCTTCCATTGGTTCATCTTCTTACATCGGAGCAAAACCGTGTTAGGGCTGATCTAGAAATGCCCTTCCTAGGCGCGGCAGCTTCTTCTTGCTTCTTTTTTTACCTCTTTGCTTCCAGAGTGTGGGCGTCTGTTTTCACCAGCGGCTGTCCAGTGTCACGTGGGAAATTTGCGCTCAGCCCTGCTTCACTTGAGAAGGGCACATGCTCATTTGGTAGCAGAAGTACGCACTGTGGGGCTGACGTCACCCCAGCCCGGGTCCGCGTCACCCCAGCCCGGGGTCAGCAGTGGGATCACTGCTAGCACAGTGACCCTGAAGTGCCACGCAGTCATGGCAAGGAAGAGCAGCTGAGGGTCGGAGCTGGCGCCCTCAGTTGTTACTTAATCACCACAGAAAGCTGGGCAAGGGCTGGGTGGGACAATGACGA
>NW_011889192.1:501594-503576 GCF_000151845.1 Pteropus vampyrus
AGCTTTCGGTGTCAGACATAACGGTTCGACACTCGTCTATATTGTGAAATGATCACCGCAGTAGGTCTAGGTCTAGGTGACATCTATCACCACCCGTGATTTTTTTCTTCTGATGAGAACTGTTAAGATCTACTGTCTTAGCAACTTTCAAATACGCAGTGCAGCATTATTAGCCACAGTCGCCATGCCGTACCTTCCATCTTGTGACTTACATGATTTTTATCTGAGAATAAATAAAACACCACAGCGTTTCTTCCTTCTTCCATTGGTTCGTCTTCTTACATCGGAGCAAAACCGTGTTAGGGCTGATCTAGAAATGCCCTTCCTAGGCGCGGCAGCTTCTTCTTGCTTCTTTTTTTCCTCTTTGCTTCCAGAGTGTGGGCGTCTGTTTTCACCAGCGCCTGTCCAGTGTCACGTGGGAAATTTGCGCTCAGCCCTGCTTCACTTGAGAAGGGCACACGCTTATTTGGTTGCAGAAGTACGCACTGTGGGGCTGACGTCACCCCAGCCCGGGTCCGCGTCACCCCAGCCCGGGGTCAGCAGTGGGATCACTGCTAGCACGGTGACCCTGAAGTGCCACGCAGTCATGGCAAGGAAGAGCAGCTGAGGGTCGGAGCGGGCGCCCTCAGTTGTTACTTAATCACCACAGAAAGCTGGGCAAGGGCTGGGTGGGACAATGACGAGCGTGCTGTCCGGATTACGGTCTGTCGGAGATGATTTAGCTGTAGAATCTTCACGCTAAACGTTTCGTGTGTAAGATTGTGTGTGTGTGGCTGTGTGCATGTATGTGTGTATATGTTGCGTATCTGAATCTGCACATGCATGCGTACGTACCTGCGTGCACAGGTGTGTACAGGTGTGCCTACCTCCGCTCCCTGCGGAGCCCCTGCGCCTGTGGCATGCACGTTGGAACAACTGCTCTCCCGTGGGTTGTGGGTGGCAGGGGTGGTAGCGGCCATATTCCCGAGCGACAGCCCCAGGGACTGTGTGTCTGCCCCAGAGACGCTGAGATGTCCCTGCCTAGGGGCAAAGTGTCCTGTCTTCCTCTTGCACTGGCTTTTGAATTCTGATCTATTTAAGTAACATGGAGCTGTTTCTTTGTTTCGGCGTTTCTAGAACATCTTTGAAAAAGCCATAAAGGGCCTTCCTGTTCTGTGCGGCTGTCTCTGCCCCTCTCCCTGTGACTCTGTGTTCTTTCTTTCTGTCTGCGAGCTGATGTTTTGGCTCTGCTCAACCTCTTCCACAAATTAGCTGCCCTCAGCCAAATAAGAGACTGTTGGGGCCCTGCCTTCATTTGCATATCTACTGGAGGAAGTGTCACTAGGACTCCCAGAGATAAGAGCTCAGCAAGGTTCCAACTATCCTCTGGCAGGCCTCTGCAAAGGAGGCTGGAGAAATCGAGGCTGGGGGGAGTCAGGCTAACATTGTGGGGTGGCTCTCTACTTCCTGGGACCTCTCCAGGAGGCGAGGTGGCACCGGACTAGAGGTTCACCCTCGCCATCTCTGATAGAAGCCGATTGTGTCAATTCAGGCTCTGGAGACAGGAGGGGGAGTGGCAAAATGGGAATTAAAAAGATGAGAGGAAGAGAGAAGAATAAACTTTTCTATGAGACATGAAGAGCCGCGTGGAAGTGAAATTTCCCACGACCGTCTCCAAAACTTTCTTTAAACATCCGTTGATTCTAAAGCCATTGAGGATTATAAAACCGACCACATAAAATTGTGACACTTCTACACGGCTTAAAAAAACAAACTAAAACCTCCCAAAGTGAATAAACACTGTTAAAAATAAATAATTCCCACCTATATTGTAGCATATATCAGTCTTAGAAATAAGAAAGCAAAAGATTAAAAAGAAAAAAAAAAAAAAGCGAGCCAAAGATATGGAAAGGAATTCACAGAAAAAGAAATACAAACAGGGAAACATGAGAACAAACTCAACCTTTCTCATAAAGAAAGACAGATGAAAGCAAACCATCATT
>NW_011889192.1:505856-526187 GCF_000151845.1 Pteropus vampyrus
CCTGCCCAACGAAGATGATAAGTTCACCGTTCAGGTAAGCCCTCTACAAACCTAGAGCTGCGATCCTGCCTGCGGCCTGAACTGGCGGAGAAAGGGAGAAAAGGGGGAGAAGCACGTGCCTCGAGCAGCCTGGACAGGAAGGCCTGGCTGAGCCTGTCCTCCTAGCAGTTCACGGTGGGGATGGCTCAGCAGGTAAACCGTGACCTTACGGAGCGATGTGATGGAGCAGGCATGACGGACTTGACTCGTGTTCACAGGTGTGAAAGGGAACCGATGGGGAAGAGAGATGCCCGGAGGCGGAGGGAAGTGACTGAGGCTCGCGCAGATGCGTGAGAGTCAGAGGACCAGGGAGGATGGCATTTTCTGGGCTGGAAGATGACTTAATAGATGAGCACAAAACACAACCTGTCCACGTGCAGAGATCTGTTCTGTCAAAGGCCGATGCTCGTGGCATCAGACTGCACTAAGCCCAAATGTGTAAAGCCTGCCACTAAGTGTTAAAGAAAACCCAGCTTGTGCTAGTCCAGGTCTGGGAAGGCCACCCGACACGCAGTCGGTGTGACGAACAGCACGGGCTTGGTGTGACCACAGTGCATGACAACTTAGTGACATGGAGGCCGGGGAAGCTATTTTTTATCTGATGGCATTAAAAGGGCACGGGGGTGGGGTGCGTGGGCCGAATGAAGGAAGTGACACCGTCATTGTCTCCAGTAGGGCCAGAGTGACAGTTCTCTGCACTGTGGTGAGAGGTAAGTTCACCCACGTGGCCAGGAGAGCAGCCAGGGCAGACAAGGATTGGGACGCCCTGTCACGGAGGAGCCGTGACAGGGTCCGTAAAGAAAGTGGAAGTATAGGGAGGGGCGGGTGCGATGTCTGGTTCCAGGGCCGGGGGCTCGTGGCATTTTGGGCAGGAGTCGGGGGCAGCGGTAGAAGCAGAGCTGGACTCCAGGATTGGACAATAGGCACCAGTCACTGGAGGCGTGACAGTGTGTCAGAGAGAGAAGCTGTGCTGAGCAGAATGCCTCCGGGGAGACTAGTTGTGGGCGTCAAAGGAATTGCTTTAAGGAGCCACTTGGGACGGGGAGGGACACGGTGAGAGGTGTGCTTCTCTATCGTCTCTGGGGCCTCTGGGGCCCGGGCTCTCTGCAGCAGGGTTTCTGTGGGAGCTGCAAGCTTGGGCTCAAGTGGACTCGCTCCGCCCGAAGGAGCGTTTCTCCGAGAGTCGCCCCAACGCGCGGACCTACGTCAGCGTCTAACGAGTACCCGTTGAAACGTCTGTAGCCAGTCTGGGCCACCCACGTGTCTTGGGCGGGGCACAGCTGGTACGAGACCGTCTTTCCAAGCGCTCGGCGGCTGCTTGTCATTAAAATGGTCATCTCTCTGGTGGGCTCCTCGCCTGTCAGGGACGCAGCCGCCAGTGGAAGGCCAGCGTGGGGTGGGCAGGGCCTCGATGACCTCTGCAGTTTCTTCCAGGCCTAAGACTGCATAAACTTTCTCGGCGGGGCTGGCATTCTTTATAGGTGATTTGCTGAAACGAGTCTAAACCCTCAGGTTAAAAGCTGGTCAACGCGTTTGATCTTTTTTCCCCTTGCGGTTTCTTCTCCTCCTTCAAAGTCAAGCCATACTTTAAGTATGACTAGGCCTTAAGCTGGAAAAGACGTGACTGTGGCTTCTGGGGTAGTGTGTGCCCATGGCCTGTAAAAGTAGAGCGTGTGTCTGGTGTCTGCTGCCTCTCACGTCATGCCCTTGCTGCTGTGGTATCTTGTATTCACCTGAATCGCTGCCAGTCCTATGGCGGCTTTAGAATCGGGGGGCTTCGTCGGGTGTGGGGGATCGCGAAGAACACGATCCTTGCCCTGGCTGACGCGTGGAAGGGGTGGGCCTTTGTGGAGATGCACGCGGCAAGCGGGAGAGGAGGCCCGGGGCCTGGGACCACGAGGGCGTGGGGCCCTGCACCCAGGTGCTACCTGCCGCCACTCAGCCCCTCTGTGTGGGTCTGCTCCTCTCCCACGAACAGGCTCACTTCTCAGTTCCCCGTCCCAAGAGGGAATCTGGTTGGCTCAGCCACCAACGGCTTTCTGTGTGTGGGCTGCCCCGAGGCCACTGGTCTGTATAAATCAGCTGCCTTGGAGCAGGTGTTGCCTACCACCAGGAGGCCGGGGGAGAGTTGTGGGGACAGAGTGTGGTTACCTGAGGCCCACACTCAGCCAGGGCGGTGGGCAGGCAGGTTTCGTAGAAGAGCTGGGCATGTCTGCTCCTGACCCCGGCACTCGGCCTGTGACCTCCTTGGTGGCCAACACCAGGTAACCAGGTTACAGGGAGCTGTGGGGACTAGGTAGCCTGAGGAAGTTTCCACCCCTCAGATATGCGTTCCTATAAAAAGACACCACTTTACTAAAATACTGGGAGGAGACGTCGAAGCCGGCACACGATGAGACGGAGCTTCAGCAGTTATCGGCCACTGCTTATTTTAACTCGAGTTCCTCTTTTCGTGTTGAGGCAAAACCTCATACTCTTTTCTGAGCTCAGCCGCAGTTTCTAAATAACACATTTCTTACACCTGACTCTGTTTAGTGCCATCAGAATACGGAGCTCCTAAAATAAGAATCCAGCCTGAAACCTGGCCAAGCAAAGTGGCGACGGAGCTGATGGCTTGCGTGCCTTAATCACCTCACCTCTTCTTTCTGGGGCTTCTGTCTTTTTGTCGAAACCAAAGAGCCACTGCCTGTTCCTTCTTTACGGAGCGACCTAGTGAAGTCAGTCCGGGCATTGTGGCCTGTGACAGCCTCGTGGCCAGTGACAGCCTTGTGGCCTGTGACAGCCTCGTTTTGGTGAGGAAGAGGAGTGACCCCGACACTCGGGGACTTTGTTCTCACTCTACCTTTCATGGATTTATGAGAAATCAGAGAAGGGAGGAGAGGACGTAAACTATCACTTTATTAAATCCCTGTGTTTTAAGGGTAAACGTAGCCGAGACCTGCAGAAGTGGGAGCCTCAGCTGACCCTTCTTTCTTTCTGAGCCAGAGCCTGTCCGAACCTGGCTGGGCGTTGGGTCCCCTGGGGGAAGGACAGACTCTGCCCTAGGAGGACAGGGAGGCAAGGCCATGACGGTGCGTGGCCTTGGGGGAGGATGTAACTGTGGGAAAGCGAGAGTCACGCACGGCGCCTCTCAGGGCAGATGCGAAGTGCCCGGCCCCGGTGGGCGGGCAGCGTCGGGGAGCGGCTGGCTGTCTTTATCCTCTGGAACATCAAATAAAACGATCGCTCTGCTGACCAGCATAAGTCAGTTCTGCTTCACGCCCAAGCGAGGGAAGAAAGGGGACGTGGAGCAAAATGAGACGAGAAGAGAGGAGGAAAGAACGAACGAAAGAGGAAAAAAAAAAGAGACGGGGGGCGGGGGGGAGGAGATCAGAGAGAGGGGGAGAAAGGGAGGAGTAGAGGCGGGTGAGGGCCGGGGGCAGCTTTGACAGAAGACAAGAAGGAAACAGGTCCGGGGCAAGGAGATGGCAGAGAAGGTGGTATTCTAGAAGATTCTAGGCAGGGCCTCGGAGCGGTGGGAAGGGGGGCAGATTTTGTGGCCATCAGGCTCCCTCTGCTCTGCTCCTTGGGCTGTGGCTTTCTGCACCGTCACCTCAGTAGCCCGAGGAATTGTTAAGCAGTTGTCCGGCAGCTGCTCTGACCCTCAGGCCCCGAGAACCTTCTGACCTGGAGCCAAGCCGCTGGCCCTGGGGGTGGGCGGCACTCTGGGGGCTGTGTGAGGGAGGAAGGCAGGTGGGCTCAGCCCCTCAGGCCTGATTCCCGTGGGAGAGCCTGCTCTGAGGAGCACGTCCGGGGCGAGCTGTTAGGGTCCCACCTCCCTGGAACATCGGGATAAGTTTGAGGCAGGACATGCAGTCCGGACGGGCCAGCTTGAGCGTTAGCGAGGGGAGGCCACCGGCCTGTCGACCTGTCACATAACTGGCTGCCTAAAACCCAACGCCACAAAGTAAATGAGGCCCTTTGAGCAATGAGGCCCTGGAGTAAACGAGGCTCCATTCCTACAACCCCTTGCTCTTCTGACGCCCTCCCTACCGAGAATAAAGCAGAAAATAAAAACCACCCCCAGTCCCCAGCCGCGTCAACGTTCGCCGTGAACTTCCTGCCTTTGCTCATGGTCGAGATCGTAGCCAGGATGCTGACCGCTTAGGTCAAGACGAGAATAGGCACACGTTTTGATGCAAGTTTAGGAGAAGAAATTCGAAACTCTCTGCCTCATAGACGCTTTCGGTATTCTTTCCTGGCTTAGAGGAAAAAGCACGGCGGATCGTGTGAGACACTCATGACTCAGTTCCTGGTGCCCGAGGCTGGCTGTCGCGCTGCTCTGCGTGGTGTGGCTTCTGGAGAGGGAGAGAAAAACAAAACGACTTTCTAAAAGCCGTCCGGGCAGGCAAACGGTTCAGCTATTGTTATTAAGCTCAGGAAGAGGGTGGCAGCTGTTATTGTTCTGAGTGGTCAGCGGGTGAAGTACGGATTCCGCCGGAGCCCTCGGGTGAAGGATGTGGCTCTAGCACACACTTCCTGATGTTGCACAAGAGGGAGCAGAAAGGGAACGGCGACAGGAGCCACGCGGGGCCACGCGGGGCCGGGGCCGCCCTGTCGGGCTCCACGGCCCCGTCGAGAACGGTGGGGCTGGCAGGGGTCCTCAGCGGCCATGCGGTCAGTCCCCTTGTGCCATCCCTGCCACCTCCTAGAAGCCCACATTTCGGTTTTATTTTGGTATTGACCTGCTATAGACCATGGACAGGTCTGTTTTCCAAGCTTCTGAATGTCTCACAACGTCTTCACATTCGAAAGGGAATTTGATGGAGATAAAATTCCTGGGGAGCGAGTATTCGCTCCAAATTCTGCAGAGGAGTCATTCTACCACCTTGAGAGATTAGTGATATAGAAAGACCCACATGCACGCTGTACAGACTCCATGATAGAGAACCATTTTTTTTTTTTTTTTGCTCTGAAGCCGGTGGGAATCCCTTTCCGTCCCGCCATTTTCTCTTCATTCATAGTCCCTAGAATGTATTCGGCCTGTTCGCTTTGCAAACTTGGGTCTTTCTTTGGCTTGGACGACGTTCCGTCCGTTAGGTCTTCGAGATGCTTTTACTCCAGCTCTTCTGGTTTCCATTTGTCATCTCTACCTCCAAAATGATTGTCTTGACTTTCTTCCCCTCCCCGTGGCCATTTTGTCTCTGCTTTTGGTGCTCTCAGCTTCTGGTCCACCTTGTCCCAGGACGTGGCCGATCCCCTCTTTGTGGCACAAAGCGGAGCTCAGCCAGGGCCGCACCAGCGGTGGTGGGTGGGTTTAGGCGCGGGACTAGGATGCATTTCTAACCAATGAGATGTGAAGGGAAGTGTGCTCGGGGCTTCTGGTAAAGGTTTATTTGTCTTAGAAAGAGATACAAGGATGAAATGGTCCTCTTCCTCCCTTTGGAAGCTGTCGTAGGATGCCATAGCTGGGGCCACTGCTGCCATCTTGCAACCCAGAGGGCGGGTAGCTGGAGAGCAAGGTGAATATGCAGAGGGCAGAGCAGAAAAATGAAATGAAGCTGGGACCTCGATGATGCCTCTGAGCTAACCGAACAGAATTAACCAGCCTGGCCACTGCCCAGCCTCCAGACTTCCTGTTTTTGAAATAATTGCTTTCTTTTTGTTCACGTAGGTAGGGTTTTCTGTTACCTGTGGCTAAAAGCATCCTAACATGTGATGGTTTGGACTATCCTAAGGGAATTTCAAAGCAGAAAATGAAAGTCTTTATTCAGACATCAAGTTTCACGGCACCAAAAGCCCCTAAGCCGTGGTCTGACATGCACGGTCCCCTCTGCAGAGCTGTGGCCTGCACTGTGCTAGCATGACACACTCCTGCCATTTCCCGCCACGTGTCTCCATGGCAAACATCCTGGGGTTCAATATCCCTTTTTGCAACCCTAACCGGAAAAAGCACACAAATACACGCAGAAACCCAATCAAAATGTTTTAGCAGTTACTCTCTTGTTGGAGAATAATTCAGCTTCTCCTCTCGGCTACCCCCTTCAAGATCAGGTTCTGGGTCTGACCTTCAGGTGAACTTGAAGCAAGAGGCTACTTCGAGTTACCCAGCAGAAGAGAGTCTTTCCTCCCGAGAGGCCTCCTGATTCCTCCATGAAAATACCTACTTACCCTCACCTGTCGCCCCCCAGCCCCTTCCCTTTATAGCACTTACGACGAGCCAACTCTATATACTTATTACTCGATGTATTTATCGCCTGTCCTAGAGCCGTTCCCGGTACATAGCGGGCCCTCAACAAATATTTGTCGAGTGAATTAATTCTGCTGCCCCCTTCATGTAAAAGTTATGACAGAGCTGCCTGTTTCATTTAAAAGTTATGACACGTTCGCCCTTGACGCACTCGTCATTCCTGAATCAGGTCTCCACGGTGTCCACCGTGTCTGTCGACGCATCGCTCTTGATTTTCCTGCCTTGGTCGATTCCCGGGGCATTCTGGGTGCCCCGGGCCCCAGTCTCAGTGTCGCCGTCACCCCCCTCCGGTGCGGATTTTAATTTCGCCGTTGAGTTTTTCATTTTCGTGCAAGCCTGCCTGATCCGGCCGGTCTCCCTCTGGAACTGGCCCGGTTGTCTACGGTCTTCCTCGTGGGGTTTCACCCCGGCTCATGCAGGCTTTGCCTGTTCGCAGCCGTGGGAGGAAGTCAGCTGCTTCCCAGGCTCTCACCAGCTCCTGCAGGAGCATCTTCAGAGAAGGCTTCCCTAGCCTCCGCTTCCTCTTCCCAAAGTTAGGGTAACGGCAGTACTTCTCGTGTAGGGAGATTTCCGGGGCCGAAGTGATGGTTTCCGCGAGGCAATTACGGGCAGTGCCTGCCATGTGATAATCAAGGAATGTGACTGCTCATTGGGCCTACGTCACCCAGCCTAGAAGGATGGAGAAGGCAGAGGCAGGGAGTCAGGGCAGGGGCTGGTGCCTGGGGTCCCACTAGGCAGCAGTAGGACAGAGCCTTGAGGATACCAGAGGGGTCGGAGGGAGGGTCCCATAATTCCCAAAGGGACCCACCTCCCCATCCATTTTCATCGTCACTCCCATTTCTTGAGCCCTCGTTAGGAGCCAGACACTTGATATAAGATTTTTAATTTAATCCTGAGAAGGAGATATTATCACGATTCTCATTTTAAATACAAGGAAATTTAGGCTCAGATGAGATAACACTGTTTGCTTGGTTCATACTATTCAGTCATAGACCAGAGATGTCATTTGACTTCCATGCTATGGGTCAGGCCACTCTCCTCTTCCTTGGCTTGGTGGCCCCCGGCTAGAAGGTGAGCATCAGATTGAGTCTGATGCTGCTGCCATTTTGGCTACTAGCCTTTGCTTCCGTGACCACCGAAGGTTGTCCCCAGCTGTGGGACCAGCTGTGAGTCGTGTGGCATTTGAGCCAGTGGCCTTCTTGAGTGAGCTCAGGATGACCCTGCTTCTCAGCTGAGTCTTGTCGGTGTTACAGCCTTATCTTCTGACTGTGTTCCTTGAGGTCAGCATGACTTGGCTTAGAGACCCCTACGGCCACCTGTTCACCTGTTCATTCATTCAGCAAATGTCAGTTAGGCACTGGAGGGGCAAGAGCCAGCCTCGACACGCAGTCCCCGCCCTCGAAGGACATTCAGTTTATAAACCGAAGACAAGCAATGATCAAGATCATCCTCTGCAGCCCAGATTTATATAGTTTGATGTAAAAGTGTTTCAGGAAACTTCTACAGGAAAAGGAGCTCCCCTCGAATGGGAGGAAATGAATGGCCCTGCCAGTCCCTCCAAAAAATTGTCATTTCTCAAATGCTTCCCCTCTTCCCACCACTATGCCCTAGCCATGTGGGGTGTACTCGGCCCTGTGCTCATCTCCCCAGTGAAGTGTGGGTGCCCCAGGAACAAGGGTGAGGGTCTCGTTTGCCTGGAGCCTGGCACGAGATACAGGATTCATGACCATTCACCGAATGAGCGGCCCGGTGGGCTTGTCTCGAGACTGTGCTTTTATCTACTCCTCAGTGCTCACGAAACCTTTTGAGGTTTACCTTAAACCCCTGTTCTTGGCAGAGGGGGTACCCATGTTGAGCAACCCCCAAATAAAATAACCCAAATTTCTCCCCCAAATATTAAATTAATCAGTAGGTGGTCAGTTAGTTGTTTTCACAGAGACTCAGCATCAGAGAGTAAGGAGTGAGAGTTCCCACAGACCCTTCATTTCAGCTGCTGCCGCTGTCCTGGGAGGCTGACGGCCACCAGAGTGTGTGCCACTCTCTGCGCCGTATTTATGCTCCCTCAAGACTTGGGAAGAGATGTCCCGAAGTCTTGAAATGGAGAAATGTACTTTCCAAAATCCAACATCTCTGGCAAACATATACTCTTAAGACCCGAAGAAGAGGCCTTAGCACCTCATACTGGGACAAGGACAGGACCAGAGGACATAGTCCTAGACTTTAAAGAGGAAAACCAGATGTGCAAACAAGTAGCTTTAAAGGTTAGCTGACCACGGCTGCCAGGGGACCCAGACGGTAGACGGGGTCACTTCCTGGTAAGGCAGCAAGGACACCGTTACCCCTGTGGGCACAAAGCTCCTTCCTGCCCCGGGCTCTCTGCACGTGCTCTGGTCTCTACCTGGGACTCTGTCCTGGGGCTGACTGTCCCGACATCGCTCCCAGGTGTCCCCGTCTGAGGCCATGCTCCGCCCTCGTCGTCAGCCGCCCTCATACGCCTGACTACGTATTTTTCTTCGTAGCCCGTAACACTCTCTGAAGTGGGATCTGTTTCCTTTTACGCTGTAGCAAATGACCACAAACCTAGCGATTAAAAAACAGCACAAATGTATTGTCTTTCGGCCAGAAGTCCAAAATGGGTCTCCCCGGGCTAACGTCGGGTGTTGGCAAGACTGTGGTCCTCTCTGGAGGCTCGAGGGCAAATCTGTTTTCTTGCCTTGAGATCCTTTGACTCCTGGTCAAATTTCTCCATCCTCAAAGCCAGTGATAGCTGGTCAAGGCTTTGTCACCAGGCGTCTCTCTGGTCCTGAGTCTCCAGCTTCTTCTTTTCTTTTAAGAGGCCGCTCAGGATTTGAGTGGGCCCCTGAGTAATGCAAGACAGTCTCCCTATCTCAGAACTAGCAACCTAAATTCCCTCTGCATCTCAGCTCCCTGACCCTGTGTAACACGACGTCTTCACAGGCTCCAGGGTCAGGACGTGGACATCTTGGAAGGGTCATTGTCTGCCCACTATCTTTGTTATTTATTGACTCATTCCTTTGTCATCTGTCTCCACCAAGAGGAGATAAGGCCCAGGGGAGCCAAGGCCTCATCTGTTTTGCTCACCCCTGTGTCTGCAGCTCCTAGAAGAACACCTAACGCATAGTAGGTACTCAATAAATACCTGCTAAATGATTGACTGCGGGGGTGAATGTGTCATATGAGCGAGGGAAGAAAGACCCCATTTCTTCATCTCTGGGAGAAGGCGGGGGACTAGAGGCCTCCAAACGTCTTCCTGCTCTAAAATGCTGATTCCTTCTGTGACAATGACATCAACGGAGGTTTAGGAGAGGGGAGTGTTCAGGGTGGCAGTTTCGTAATCTGCTCTGTGGTGTTGGGGCACAGTGGGTGCAGCGGGGACTGTGTCTGGGGTGAAGGGAGGGCAGCAGCGAGGTTTGGGGGTAAGCTGCAGAGTTAACCGAAGGGCCGCCCCAAGCTTCCTCTTTCCAAGGTGGCTCCTCTCCAGGCTGAGGGCTCAGAGCCTGTCTGCCAGCTGTCCCTTCTGTCTCTGCCAGAGTACCTCGAGAGTTTCACAATAAGAAAAGCAGCAAGCTGGAAAGCATCTCGGGGAGGTGTAATTAAGGATAAAAATATCCCTCTAGGCTCCTGCCGTGGGGAAGTGGAGAACACTCCTGTTCCTGGGACCGGTGCAGCCTCGATGGCTTTTGAGCATCAATGCCCAGGTTTTGAGCATCGATGAGCCTGCTCGGTTATAATGCCATCTGCATCTCGCAGCGCCGAACGGCACGTGGCACAGCTCTTGAAGGGGGAGAGAGCGAACCGTGCAGCATCTTAACGACAGAACCTAAGGCTCGGGGTGAGAGGAAAAGGGAAATGGAAACAGTGAGGGGGAGGAGCTTCCTTCCTCGCCCGTGGCAGAGGGAACCGACTCTCTCAAAGGCAAACTGAATATCGGCCTTGGAGAAGGACTTAGAGGCTCCCGGCAGGTCTCCCCGCCCCCCCATCTCCCTCTCCCTCTTCACCTTAAGGCAGACGGAGCCAGGCCTCCTGGACCCTGGGACTGTCCTTGGCCCCCAGGTGCCCAGGGACGCCTCCCCACCCTGCATGCAGCCTTCTGCACCCCTCAGTGCCTCCGCACGCATCGCACTTAAAGGATATCTTCCAGCTGGTGCGAGTGAACAACTTTTGACCCCATGATGAAAACTGTTGTACAGGAAGAAGCAGAAAGATCACACAGAAGGTCCTAAGAGAAATGGGGAACTAGGCTACTTCCGATCTGAGTGCCACTGAAGCCCTGTTCTTTGTGTAGCCCGGCTGGGACCGTGGGACAATTCCCCTGGCTAACTTTGCTTTTCCCTTTTTTGTATTAAGAAGGATAGCTGCAGATCGATATTTGTTATTTCCGCTTTTTCTCTTGGGAAAGTAGTCAGCAAGGGTGCGGAAGTTCGAATCGAAAACACGAAACAGAAATCAGATACCTGGACACCGAAGCACGCCTTGCTTCTCGGGAGTCTGTCAGCGTAAATACGGTTCTGTAAAACTTAACGTTAGAACCGGTAATATATTTAGCGTCTTAAAAATAGTCTTTAAGACTTCATGTTCAGCACTCGAGTGCTCACTGAGGCATTCTTGAAATGTCCACAGTCCTCTGATATTTGGGGAAGCAAAGATTTGCAAAAATGTAGCAATAATAGTCTCGTGCCTGATCAGCTACAACGGACTTGGCACAATTTCAAGTGTGTTATGATTCTCTTTCAGCTGTTGGGAGGTCAAAATGTACAAACTTCCAGTGGGATAAATTGTCCTAGGGTGTAACGCCCAGCCTGTGGCTGTCATTAACTCTATGGTATTGTATATTTAAAAGATGCTGAGGGAAGAGATCTTAAACGTTTTCATTGCAAGAAAAAAACTTGTAACAGTGATGGATGTTGATTAGACTGACCGCGGTGGTCACTTCATGTTGAATATACAAATATCGAATCGTTATATTGTATACCTGAAGCTAATATAATGTTATAGGTCAATTATATCTCGACTCTGAAAAATGTGGAAAAAAAAAGTTATTGGGAACATTGCCTAGGAACAGATAGTAGTAATGGTATTAATTACAGTGTCATTGCTTGGAGTCCCTGTGCTGTCCAGAGCTCCCTCCTACCGTCAGTCCCACGGTGGCTTCAGGCCACACTCCCTTCGGCAGAAAAGCATGGGGCCTCCTGAGGGCCCCTCTTGGGCCTCCCTCCCTGTTAGACCTGTGTCGCTCCCTGGGGGCTGAGAAGCAGATGTCCTGCTGCTCTTCTCTCTGGCAGAGCCCGAGACAGTCTCTAAAGCTGGGCAATGGGGCGGCCACTTGCCACACGTGGCCACCGAGCCCTCGGAAGACGGCTGATCCGAAGTGAGATTTGCGACGTGTAAAATGCACCCTGGATTTCAAAGACTTAGTATACAAAGAAGAGGAAGGAGAGAAAGCAGGAAAGAAAAGAATATATCTCGATAATTTTTTATTACAAATCGAAATCCTAATATTTTGGATATACTGGATTACATAAAATACAGTCATCAAATTAATTCCACCTGATTTTATAAAACTTTAAGAAATGTGGCTCCTAGAACAATTTCAATCACAATCACATGTAAGGGTCACATTATTTTCTTGCTCTAAAGCAGTGGTCTCCAACTTTTTTGGCACCAGGCACCGGTGCTCCTTTGAGAATCTAACACCCGATGATCCGAGGCGGAGCCGAGGCGATGATGCTAGCGCTGGGGAGCGGCTGCAAATACAGACGAAGCTTCGCTGCCTGCCTGCTGCCCACCTGCTGTGCGGCCCGGTTCCTAACAGGCCACTGACTAGTACCGGTCCACGGCCCGGGGATTGGGGACCCCTGCTCGAGTGCCTTGCTACTCAGCGTGGTCCACAGACCAGCAGCATCAGCAGCATCTGGGAGCCTGTTAGAAGTGCAGAGAGCCAAGCCCCAGACCTACTGATTCAGAATCAATATTCACACAAGATCTTCAAGCGCTTCCCTCGCACATGAAAGTTTGACGGCCACGTGGAGGTGGGGGAAGCAGCAGAAAGTCTCACACCTGACAGGAGGGAGCCCAAGTGGAGGCACAGGCTCTTGAGGGTAAATTGCCCATACCCATGAACATCTGTAGAGCCTGGACCCCGGGGGTGGGGTGCCTCCCCGTCAGGAACAACCCCAAGAGGTCACGCAGGCAAAGACGTACTCACTAGGACATTCGCTGCAGCACTGCTTCAAATGAGGGGCCAATAAGAACCAGCAAGAAACCCATCGTGATTGATTGGGAACTGTCCCATAAACTGTGCACAGGCAGCCGGAAGACTATGCAAGTTGTTTAAAAAATTAGAACGGAGCTGTACGTAATCAGGGGAAATGTCTCTGTGAAAGAAGTTGTTGCAGGATAATAGTATAGTATGGGAGTTTTGGGTTCTGTGTGTTAGGGGGTAGATTACAGACACAGGATTGGACATACTTCAGAGTGACAAGAAAGATATCTGAGAGACTGTAACTGTGGGGTGAGGACAGAGGGTACCAGTGAGGGAAAGGGGGGCTTCAACTTTCCAATTTGTACCCTTTGGTTCTGTTGCCATTGGTTCAAACCACGACTGAGATATAACTTTTATAATAATAATTTTTTTCCGTTTTACATTTCGCCTGTTTATTTAAAACTTACTACTACAGGAAATGGGATTATCTCAGAAAATCTGGGGGTAAGACTGCTGTAGCTTGTGGAGGGTGGTGGTCCCCAATAGGAGTCCTGGCAGAGAAGATTGGGGGAAGGGAGGTTGAGACCACATTGAAAAGGGCTTGAACCCCAGGCGGGGACTTTGGGCTCAGTTCTGCCATCAGCAAGGAGCCTGGAGGGTTGTTTGCTGTTGTTATTTTTAATTGAGGTGAAATTCATATCATCTAAAATTAACTGTTTTCGAGTGACAGATTCCACAGCATTTAGCACATTCACAATGGTTTGCAGACGTCACCCCTGTCTAGTTCCCAAACATTTTCATCACTCCAAAATAAAATTCCATACTCATATAATAATTTTAACATTAGTTTTTTTAAAAATTACCTTTTCTTCCCTATGCCCCTCTGGGAAAAGCATATGTGTTGAATTTAAATCCCCCCAGAGCAAAAAATGGGTGGCGGGTGATTTTTTGGTTGTTTTTTGTTTCTTTAAAACCTGTTGTTGTTTAAAGCCTCGCTGGTGGCCCTGCGAGCGGGGACGGGGACCGCGAGGCGGGCCCTTGGCAGGAATGCTCGTTCTCAGGTGGGCGCTCCTTCAGGCCAGGGGCAGGCAGAGGGGACCCCGGCTGCGGGGGGACAGCCGTTCTGCTTACGACAGTCGTGCCCTGCTTTCTTTCCCTTTCTCGTTTTCTTCTCTTTTTACTCTCTTTTCAACCCAAATAGAACATGAAAATACTTTTTAAAAGCGTTCGAACCAAACAGAAACACAGAGCAGAAAGTGAAGGGCCGCCCTCACCATTTCCACGATTCTCTCTCCTCCATGGCGGTCACCACCGTCAGCGATGTGGCATTTACCTTCTCGTGTGCATTTACATGGGGATATGAGCCTAGACAAACGCGTTTGTTTTTTGTTTTCTTTTTTTTCCGTAGATGGAATGAGCCACACATATGGCTCTGCAATTTCCTTTCTTTTCTTAGTAATCCGTCTTTGAGATCTAGCTAAGTCAATTCATAAACCTGTGTGCTTTTCGGGAGGGGGGTATTTTATTGTTTTAATCAGGATATAATTGACATATATCATTGTATTAGTTTCAGGTGTACGACGTGATGATTTGATATGGTATCTATTGCAAAATGGTGACCACGATAAGTCTAGTTAACGTCCATCATCACACAGAATTACGTTTTTTTCATGCGATGAGAAATTTTAAGACCTACTCTTTTAATGGCTCCCAAATATGCAATACAGTGTTGTTAACTATAGTTTTTTAACTGACGTTTTAACTTTGTGCTTGTCTATCGTACGCTACAGTTCACCAGCCTCTGAGGATGGACACTTAGACGATTTCCTTCTTTTTTTCTCCTTGTTACTACAAAAACCCAAATGTTTATCATCAGCAAGGCAAGTGTGCACCTTTGAGCACACGCGTGAGTTTTCTTGAAGATAAAACGTTATTAAGTTGAAGAAATGTCTACTTTTGCTGTAGAAGTAGTCGTGTCACCCTGCTAAAATCCTCTTCAAATGATCCATCTCCCACCTGATGTCACTCGACATCCACTGTGTCCCCACATCATGTCAATATGGGACATCGATAGTGCCTTTGATTTTTGTCAAACTGTGGGTGAAATGCGCAACCTTGATATTTTATTTTGCATTTTCCTCATTAGAAACGAGGATAAGTAATTTTCGTTCCCCCCGCCCCCACCCCTGCACTGGTCATTTGCATTATTTTACCTATGAAATGCCTATTTATATTCTTTGTCAGTTTTTCCCCTTTTTAAAAATCTCTCTGATTAAAAAAAGCTCTTCATATGTTTTGCATATTAATTATTTGGTTACTTATGCTATAAATATTTTCTCCCAGCCTGTCATCTTAAAAAAAAAGTCTTTGTTTATGGTTCATTTGTCATGTGGAAGTTTACAGCTTTTATGCAGTAAAATGTTTTCATTTATGGATTCTGGGTTTTGTGAACCACTCACGTGGGGATCATTTACCCAGGGAAAATATCATTTTTCCTAGCACTTTGGTAATATGCTTTAATGTCTAGCTCTTTCTTTATTTTTACATTGGGTATAAAATAAGGAATATAACCCCATCCTCCAAATGTATAGCCATAACATATACTAACATATCATATCCCTTGCCATTGATTCAAAATGCCATCATATCACACGCTACATTTCCACATAGTCCTCATCCGAGTTTGGATTCTTCATTCCGTTCCACCGACTGACCAGCCTGTTCTTATCCCACTCATATTTATTATTCTTCTCTTTATTCCTTGGTGGTTTCCACGCATTTTCTTTTCCAGGTGAATTTTATGATCAGCTTGTAAAATTCCCTAAAAATTCCAGTCAGAATTTTTATGTAATTACATTGAATTTATAGATTAATTAGAAGATCACTTATCTCCTTGTAATATCGAGTCCTTCTGTCGGAGAACATGGCCTCTTTTTCCATTTCTTCAGATTTTCTTCTGCATCTCTTTCACGCTGTCTTTTACATTTTCTCCATATAGTTCTTACATCTTTGCTGTTCCTGGGTGTGAAGTAGTTTTAGCTGCTTCGGCAGACAGGGGCTGTCTTTTTCATGACGTTTTCTGATTGGGTTATGTTAGTGTCTAGGAAAGTTACATTTTTTTGTACGGTGCTCGGAACCATCTTTCTGAGTGATCTCACCAGTTCCGATCGTTTTTCGAACATCTTCTTTTGGCTTCTCTAGGTGCACGATCTCGTGGTCTGAAAATGGTGAGAGCTTTGTCTCTTCTTTCCAAGACGACTCATTTGGGGAGACGGGCGTCGTTTTGGTTTTCTCGTGCTGGCCGATGCAGGTCGGTGGCAATGGCATTTATCGTTTCCGAGGGCTCAAATCAAAGACAGGGAGTGGAACGGGAGTGCCGAGGGGAGGGCGTCGGCCAAACAGCACCCAGACTGGAATAGCAGAGCGGGTGGGAAGCTGCTAAGTGCAGCCGGGTGGTCAGTGCCCGACAGGGCCGTCTCTCTGACCTCGCCCCTTCTCCAGATCGCTGAGCTCTGCTTCATTTTGAGTCTGCCTGTTGCCCAGCATATTTGAGATGCTTCCTAGCTTGGTGGTAGAAACACGCTGGTAAGCTTACCTCCTGGATCCTAATCTGAACCACTTATGTAAATGAGAGGGAGAACCCAACAGCACCAGAAACCCATGTCCGGGCCGACATTAATGTATTCTCTCTCTCTCTCATATTCCTCCATGTGATCCTCAACCGAAAATCACAGCTAAATATCACCACGTGCCTTATTGAAATCTACGTATGGATTATAGCGAAGATCGGAAGCTGGTAGCCCCTGTGTTAGATTTAGTGTTCTGTTTGCCTGCCATATGTTTTTAAAAACTTATGAACCGATTTAAAGCATTTTTAAAAATTCAGAGATTTTACATACTATTCTGAATTTTCAGCTTCCCTTGAAGAATTTGAAGCTCTGATAAGCTTAGACTTATATTACCCCATGGCGATATAACATAGGTAAGTAGAAGCCCCTACTCCCTGTCACCACTTTTAATGGGGCATTTCTCATTGCTGTACCACAGTCCCCACCTCTCCCTACTGCCTCACTGCCAGCCTATTGCACTTGTTTATATCATCTGCCTGGCTTCTGTAGGCAACTGGGCTGTGATATCTATCAGATGCAACAGACGATTCAATTTATTAAGCTAGCAAACATAGGCTGACCTTCTACTAAGTAAAGAAAATTCAAAACACAGGTTTGGCTGACGAGGTCTGTTCCCAGTGGACCCCTGCTGGTTCCTAGCATGCTACTTGCTTTGTCGCATCTTACAAACTATCCTCTTAGCGATCCGATCTTGAATCTGGCCTGGGATGGGCATAATGCTCACTGAGCTGTAAGGAACAAGAAAACCAGTCTTGCCCATTGTGAAAATCACAGCTTCCCTGGCCTGCTCTTGGGATGAGGCGGATTTTGTAGGACAGGTAGAGTGGCATCCCCCTTTTCTGCCTGGGGCTTCGGTCTCATGATGTCGGGGTGCCTTGATCACTTCCTCAGAGCACCAGGAGCCTGCAAACAGTGACTTACAGTTCCTCCGAAGGCCACACTGTTTGCCCCGAGCTGCCCATCTGCTCCTGTTTGCCTTAACTGAGCCTCCCTCCCCTAGAGGACTAAGGTGAGCCCTGCTGGGGAGCTGGGAGACTCATATTTGTCACTTCATTTTGCCAACCAGAACATTTTGCTAGTGTCCCTTTTCAGCTTCTTATAGTCACAGACAATCCCACCTACCCGTCCAGATAGGGCGGAAGCTTCCCGTTTCGATCTGGGCTTTTGCCATCTTTAAGTGAAAAAGTGTTTTTCCCTCACTGACCAATAATCCCTCCTGTCAGATCTCCAACGAATCATTAACCATCAGTGTCAAGGAGATTTTTTTTCCTGTCCCGACGTTGCTTCTAGGAATTGAGGCCGTGCAGAGGGAAAGGCAAGCGTGCACGTGAGGCCTGGCCTGTGAGAATCGAAGGGATGATTTTGCCTGAATGGTAAATGTCGCTGGGCTACCTGCAGTGGCAAATATTTGACAACCAGTTCTCCAGGGAAGAAAACAAGGCCTGATCTGTAGTGGCTGCCAATTTCTGTGGTGTAAATACTCTCGTCGTGGCTCCTACCATAGTGGCCACATGTAACGAGTAGCTCTTGGGGTTCTGGAAAACTCGAATTTTGAACCAGCACAGGGTGGCACAAGCTGGCGTGTGTAAACGCATACCTGCTGCTGCCCCCGGCGAAGTCCACGTGCCTCTGGGACTGTAGATGTCTTTGTTAGAGACTCCAGTAGCTCATTAGGAGTCAGGCAGTTCAATAATCACCTCGGCTTTACGTAGAGCCCTTTTAATCCACAAACTTTATTTATAAATTATTTCAATCCCATTTTACCCAGACCTTTTTATCGCATTTGGGGAAGGTAGTGTTTTTCTACCCGATTCTTCTACTTAATCTTCCATTCCTGTGAGTATCAGTTTTCTTTTTTTATCTGGAAAACGTGCATTGAGGATACATTAGCGTATTCAACACGCAACAGGTGCTCCGTGATTAATGACTCTTCCTGACTGAGAGCCATACCCTGGACTTCTATCATAAGGCTCATTTAAACACCTGGCCAGGGAGGTCTCAGGATCTTCATTCATGGACAAGGGAACTGGCTAAGCCTTAGAGAGTTAAATACTGTACATTCTCTAGGTCACACAACGAGTTGGTGGAGGAGCTAAGATTTGAATTTCTAGCCGACACGGTGTTTTAAAAAATTAGTCGCAAGCGTTAAAAAATCTGAAATTTTATCTAAGAATCTGCACTTTTACCTTCCCTTGGATATTCTGAAATTCTGACCACTCTAGGGCTATGCTCTCCCACGGGGATGAAATTGGAGCTGAGTGGAAGGCGATCCCTTTAAAGGGACATTTCTTCAAGGGGCCACAGTTCCCACCTCTCCCTACTGCCTCACACCCTGCCTGCTTCACTCACATCAGGCTTCAGATTTTGTGCTTATACTTATGGGCCACATCACTTACTTAATAAATGTTACTCCCCCTTCCCCCATCCTTACTCCACACTTGGCCAAGGAAAACACCTGAAACGAGAAGATTTCAGTAATTAATTCAGGTCAAATCAGGACGGTCACGACAAACCGAAGAACTCGTCTTTCGTTATCAGGCTATGTGATCGAAACCACAGTGCATTCGCGCTGCACAGCAAGGCCCTCGCAAACCGTTTTAACCCTTCTCTCTCCACGCCATGCTTACATAACCCTCTCTTTAATAGGCAACCTTTTGGGTAGGTGTCTTTTTCTTTGAACGCGTTCTTTTAAAATGTCCATTGTTGTTTCGTGCGCGTGTATTTTTAGCTCACTGAAGTGATATCCCAGCTTTCGTTCTGTTTTCTACTTTCTTCATCAAAAGATCTTTTTAAGACCTTCCGTGTTGCTGCATACACATCAAGCCTTTGCTTCTGGCTGCTGCATAACGCCCCTGTATGCCTTGACCACACCTTACCTGTTTACTCTCCCGATGATGGACACCCAGCGTCCTTCTATATCTCTGTCACCACTGATTTGTGATGACCATCCATCTAGGTGGCCCAATGTGAGCCCTACGTATATGCCCAGGGGTGAAATTGCTGGGCCATAGGACATACACGTGTCTGGTTGCTCTCCAGAATAGCTGCCCTGGTCTACACGCCTGGGATTCTTTAAACAGCACAGATATTGATAGAGTAACAGAGGAGAGAGGGCTTTTAAATATGTAATACCCACTAGTAAATAAGGTCCTTCGGGTGGAGTTCAAAATAGGCTTGCCTCATACCAAGGTACCAGAACACACAGGCAGAGAAGCTGGACGGCAACCTTTCCGAACCCAGGAGCACAGGACTTAGGGTGAGGGACCCGAAGTTCTGATGCTACCACGTTTGGGGAGTCACTTGGCCCTTCCGAGCCGCAGTTTCTTCGTCTGTAAAATGCGAAGGACAACAGAAACTCAAGTTATGTCATTTAAGTAGTCAGAAAAATACTAATCCTTTCATTCATTCTCAACATGGAGGTGAATACGTGATGCATTTTGTCACCTAACTGCCGGGTTTCCATGTGTGCCCAGTCTCATTTAGGGCATCCTGTATTCCCTCTCGCTGGTTCAGGGGCTCACAGGACCAGAGGCCCAAATGCAGGGTAGGGTTTTGAACTGGTCTATGCAGAGGTGAGGTAGGATGCGTGCTGAGCCCAGGGCAGGAGGGAGCAGGGAGGGAGCAGGGAGGGAGTAGGGAGGGAGGAGGGAGGGAGCAGGGAGGGGTGGTAGTAGTCCTCACCAACAGCCTTGTTTGCGGGAGGAAGAGAAAGAGAAAGCTAAGGGCTTCAGGGCTAACCGATTCCTCCATAAAGTGGGGTCCAAATTCTCTGCCGTTGGCGAGGGGCTTGGACTGAGGGCGTGAGGGTGAACCCTTGGATCAGCTGTTGAGGGAGGGTTCAAGATGGACATGTAAAAGGACTGATTTGGGTGTTGGCCACCGCAGGTCAAGTTCTTCCAGAAGCAGGCCCTGAGCTTAGGTACCAGTCATTCATTAAAGAAAGTCTCCTAGGAGAACCCAGTAAGAGAGGGCATGCCGGGCAGGGAAAGGGGGAAGCTAAGCAAAGCTGCAGTTCCGGGTGGATTCTCAGACTCATTCTGAGCCCCGAGTGTGAATTCTGCCTCCGCGTGTGTCCCACATGGAAGCAAAGAGCCGGACTTGTACACACTTCTGCACACTCTGGGCCGGGCCCAGGGAACAGATTGCTCCTTGGTTTCTACGGTCTCCCTATGTATGAACGAGGCAGCTCCGGTGCCCAAATGATATCTGAG
>NW_011889192.1:527512-530598 GCF_000151845.1 Pteropus vampyrus
ACTCTGGGCCGGGCCCAGGGAACAGATTGCTCCTTGGTTTCTACGGTCTCCCTATGTATGAACGAGGCAGCTCCGGTGCCCAAATGATATCTGAGCTGCAGATCCAAGTCTCTAGGGGCAACGCATGAGCCCCCAGGAGAGAAGGGGGGCGGGAGCACAGAGCACTAGAGGGGTCTGGAGGAAGTGGGTAGGGCACCAACAGCATTCTGTATGAGGACTTAACTGTAGCCACAACTTTGTATTAATACCCATACTCGGCACAAGTTGCTCCCTCTGCCTACCAAGATATTTCCCTCTCCGCCTGGTCAACCGTCAACCATCCTTTGCATCTCAGCTTAAGTGCTGCCTCTTTAACGAATAATTCCCTGACCCACCATGCTTGTCATATGCTCCCAAGGCACTGTTTTCTCCTCACAGCCTCTCGCCTTGTAATTATTTACTAGTTTGTTGCGTCATCTCCTGCTTCTCTGCTAGACTGTGGACAAGGCCTGGGTCTGTGTCTGTCTCTGTCGCATACCCGTGATCGAGCTCCAGGTTGGGGGCATGGTAAGAGCTTAGTAACTGTGTGTGGGCTGCCTGCTGGCTCGATGAGCCCCCAGCTCTGGTTTACTCCAGCCCTGCTCGGGTGCGTAAGCTGGATTGGGGCACTGGGCCTAGGCAGTGGCGTTGACAGGCAGGGCCCGCAGAGGTACAGGGAGTGGAGGGTGCCAGGGCGACAGGGTCTCCGGAGGCTACAGTGGGGCTCAGGCTCATCGGAAAGGTGACGGGACCCAAGGGGCCTGCACAGAGGACAGAACCGAAGGACGGCTGCCCTGGGAGGCCGGAGAGCAGGCGTGGTGGGAACGAGGACACGGAACTTGCAGATTTGTCCCTTGTGGCAAGTCCTGGTGATAGAACAAGCTGTGCGACATTGGAAAAGTTACCTAATCTCTTGGAGCTTCCTCTTCCTCGTGGGTAAATAGAGATCATTACGTCATGAAGGTTCCATAAGAGGAAGAATCAGGGAAAGTTCATCCTTCCCTTCAGATCTGTATCTGTGAGTGTTTGCCAGGTAACAAGCACTCAAAAATCTCAGTCGTTTACCGCAACAAACGTTCATTTTCCTCTCCTGGGTCCACAGGTCAGCTGTGGTTGGCTGATCCAGGCTGGGCTAAGCTGGACTCCGGGTGTCCAGTCAGGTCCAGGTCTGCTCATCATGTCTTTATTCTTGGCCCACGCTGAAGGGCCAGATGGTCCCCGGGGCATCTGTCCTCATGACATATCACAGGGGCCCAGGATGGGAAAGCAGAAATACACAATGCCCGTTAAGCACAGAATTCAGAACTGGCCCTTCTGCCCACATCCCGTAGGTCAAAGCAAGTTGCATGGTCAGGCCCAGCGTCCGTGGAGCAAAGGTGTGAATTCTTCACACTCTGGTACGAGATGTTGTGAGCCTGTGAGGGGCCATGATGAGGGGTGTGGCCGCGGAATTCGAAAGCAGGGAAGGCCCGCTCAGCCGCAGACCTCTGCTCCGGGCCCAGCCTTCCGCTCTGTGAGCTCCTGGAGAAAGCGTGGGAAGCTTATCCACGGTTAGCTGGCACCCTCACTGTGATGCTGGGCGCAGTGCACAGTTTCTAGTTGTCAATTGTGACATGAATGGCAAAGGACCCATCCTCTCTGGGGGTCTTCATTGCGGGCCTGAGGTCCCCAGATGAGGGTCCCGCTGTCCAAACACCCAGACCATGTCCTGACAGAGCATTGTCATCCCCTGCCCCCCCGTGTGCTGGCTGTAACACCACAGGAAGACCCCGGAGATGCACCTCAGAGTGTCATTTCAGTACCAGCCAGAGGGGTGAGTGTCCCAGCCTTCAGCTCCTTTGATATGAGAGCTTCAAAGCACTTTGCAGACCACTCAGGTCTGCTGGGAGAGAGCAGGACTTGCTCCCTCTGCCCAGGTACCTCAACATCCCAGTGGGGGGCCCGGCTCACAGGCGATAAAGCGGCACACACGCATGCAGAGGCGGGAGCTGACCTGGGAGCCAGGGTCTCCCCAGCGGGAGACTGCAGTAGGCAAGGCTGCTGGCTGCTGGCTCTGTTGGGGGTGGGGGGGTAGGGTGGGGAGTGGATTACAAGCCCAAGGAAGGGGCGTGGGCTCTGAGAATCAGGGAGGAATGCGGATTTAGAAGTGAGTGTGGAGCCCACACCAAGTCGTTCTGGGAAGTCTGCCCAAGACGAGGCAAGGGAAAAGCTGAAGAACCCAGCTTCAGGAAGTGGGGGCTGGTGAGAACAAGGTAGGTGGGGACCCCAGCCTGCTGGCTGAGCATAAGACAGGGCCCAGCCCACCAGGGCCCGGCCCACCAGACCTGGGCGGAAAGGGCCTGGTGGGCACCGTGCGGAGGGTGAGAAGCAGTGCTATCCCCCCGGTGACAGCTGGTGGCCGGGGCTGGGCAGCCTTGGAAAGTTCCACTGCTCTCCCTTTAAGCTTCATGCCTCCTCCCAGAGCTGCCACATCGCTCCTTCTGCACATGAGACTCTAAGCGAGCCCAATGTCGTCTGTCACCCTCCTCGAGCCCTCAGACATGTGGTTTAGGGGACCCTGCCATGGGGCAGATCAGTGGAGATGGAATTGTGCCCACAGACAGCAAATGCCAGCCTCCCGCCCCCACCACTGGCCACCACAGCTCGGAGGGCAGGCCTGCTGCCGCCCAGGATCTGAGCTTCCCGCATGTGTCAGCTTGACACCGCCCAGCCCACCCCCGAGCCGCTGCGGGCTGAGTCTGCGGGAGGATCTCTAACCACCTGCTCCACCCTGAGTTGGCAGCTCCCGGCATGTGGTACCCCACCTCCTGTCTAGCTAGAAAGTCCATGGATCCCCACCCACCACCTCCCATCCTTTCTTATCTTGAAACGCCCCCCTGGCACTGCTCTGCTGACACCCAGGCCATTCGCTCAATGTCTCTGAGACTCAGTTTCCTCATCTGTACCCTGGAGCTACGGCACCCACCTGTGGTATTAGATATAATGTAAATTAGATAACATCCCTAACACACTCGATCCACTTCCAGTTTATTCCATTAGGGGAGCGGGGTCCTCACCTGGGAAAAGCC
>NW_011889192.1:531043-532998 GCF_000151845.1 Pteropus vampyrus
CATGGACGGGACCTGTGTGGAAGCCCAGATGCGCCACACCAGTGCCCAGTGCACCCCATTTCCAGCCCGGTCCATGAACCCTGTGTGATCAATGTGAGTGCTGCCCATCCCTCTGGTCAGTCTCGAGAGCACCCACACCAACCCAGAGGCTGCACCCATGGAGGCTGGTGGTGGGGCCGTGGCCACCCCTCACCTCTGTGCACTTGTACTTGCAGATTTCCTGTGATTGGCTTTCTATTCTTGGTGGAGGGGTGTTATTATGGTTAACTGAGCATCAGAGATGTTTCTAAGATGCCATTTTTGTACAGAAAACTTCAGAAGGATACAGACCAGGAATGCTTTCATACAATTAAAAAAAAAAAAAAACCAACGCTTTTAAAAGATGTTTTTTAAATCCCTCTCCCCTTTGAGTATGTGTGCGTGCACATATTAATTAAATGAGCTAGGTTGGAAAAGCTAATTAAAAAAAAAAAACTTTTTTATTATAGTGTATAGCTCAAAAAAGTGTTTACATGTAACAACCATCCAGATTAAGATACAGATCATTTCCAACCTGATTGTCTTTTTCTTTTTTCTTTTGAAAATAATTTCAGAATTATAGAAAATTTTCAAAAATAGTACAAAGAACCCTGTATATTCTTCACTCACTTTCCTCAATCAACATTTTAGCATATTAAGTTTACTATTCTCTCTCATATTATTATTGTTTTTGAATTATTGGAGACTTAGTTGCTGACAATGCCCCATTATCCCTAAATATTTCAATGTGTTCTTCTTAAGTAAATACTCTTCTTGGTAAATACTCTATCCGACATCACCACAGTTCAACCATCAAAAGCAATACATTAACCCTGAAAATACCACCACCTGATCCTCAGGCTCTATTCAAATTTCTCCAATTGTCTTAGTAATGCCCTTTCTAGAAATATATAAATGTATTATATTTCTATATTACATACAGTGTATCTATATAATATATACATATAATCTCCCCTGTCTGGACTAAGGTTCAACCCAGGATCACATGTCACATGTAATTATCGCATCCTTTTAGCTGAGCACAGTTCCCTGTCTCTCGTGAACCTGGCATTTTGAGAAGGATAGGCTAGTAGTTTTGCAGACTGTCCCTCACTGTGGGGTTTCCACAGGACTGGGTCCAGGTGCTGCGTTTTCAGCAGGAGTCCCATAGAAACGCTGTTGTGTCCTCCGTGTGTACCCATCTCAGGAGACGCACGAGGTCACTTTGTCCCATTACTACCGAAGTTAACTTTAGCACTTGCTTATGGTGGTGTCTGCCAGGTTTCCTCATTGCAAAGCTACCATTCTTCCCTTTGAAACTGTTAATTACTTTCTGGGAAGGTACTCTGGGACTGTGTAGATATGCCGCTCCTTCTCAAAGTCTCATCACTAATTTTAGCATTTTAGCATCTGTTGATTCTGCCCGAATCAATTATTAATTTGATGGTTGCCAAACGGTGACTATGTCCATCATTCCTTCGACAGTTATTATTGGCATTTACTGTAAGAGAGAGCTCTCCCTTCCCATTTAGTATAGACTCATGACTTTATATTTTAGTCAATAAATTATAATTATTTTTATTATTCATTTCGATGCTCAGATTGTGCCAGATGGTCCTTTCAACTGTCCTTGCAGCTGGCTCCTGGCTCCTGTACCCATTTGACAAACCCTCCTCATTTTCTGAGCATTTCCTTACTTTACGGAACAACAGATGTTCCGGGCACACATTACACCTTCCCTACCCTAGACTGCCTCTCATGGCCCTAGAATCAGCCATGCCACTGGTTCTTTCCAGTGGCGAGTGGTATGGGATATCATTGCTTCTAGGTCCTCTCAGCAGACAGAGGTGGGAAACGTGTGTGTGTGTACACACAAACACAAACACACACACACACACACACACACGCACACGCACGCATCGGTATTGCCTACGGAC
>NW_011889192.1:533048-533424 GCF_000151845.1 Pteropus vampyrus
TGGGTCCAGGTGCTGCGTTTTCAGCAGGAGTCCCATAGAAACGCTGTTGTGTCCTCCGTGTGTACCCATCTCAGGAGACGCACGAGGTCACTTTGTCCCATTACTACCGAAGTTAACTTTAGCACTTGCTTATGGTGGTGTCTGCCAGGTTTCCTCATTGCAAAGCTACCATTCTTCCCTATGAAACTGTTAATTACTTTCTGGGAAGGTACTCTGGGACTGTGTAGATATGCCGCTCCTTCTCAAAGTCTCATCACTAATTTTAGCATTTTAGCATCTGTTGATTCTGCCCGAATCAATTATTAATTTGATGGTTGCCAAACGGTGACTATGTCCATCATTCCTTCGACAGTTATTATTGGCATTTACTGTAAGA
>NW_011889192.1:533474-535235 GCF_000151845.1 Pteropus vampyrus
CCTGAGTTCACGCTGGAGCTTCCACCTTCCAAAGTGACACTGAGGTCAGAGTTCATTCTAGCCTCACTACCCCCTTTCATGACAGTGAGAAGCCCGCTCCCACTTCTCTGTAGATTTTACTGTTCGCTCAATTCCTTGTTGGAGCCAGTCCCCCGCTCTGCTGCCCCTGGGCCCCGGCCTCGCCCCACTGCACCCTCTGCCTGCCGGCCACCTCAGCCCCAGCCCCAAAGCCCCGCTGGCCCTGGCCACTTCAGAGGGAGAGCAGGGAAAGGAAGCAAACCAAGAAATATGTTTTAAAGGAAAGAGAAGGGAAGGGAAGAGAAGAGAAGGGGACGAGCTGATTGGCGTCTAAAGAGACACATCCTGTGGTCCATTCTTGCCCCCCCGCCCCCCACCATCACTTGCTAATGCCAGAGGTCTGGGGTCCTCCTCCCTGGCTCTCTGTCACTCACTGGCCCCTCCCTGGTGTGGTAAGAAGTCATGTCTGACCGTTCTAATTCCAGCTCTGCCCTGGCCCCTCTCCCTTCACTGTGCCTCCACTCCTGCCCTCCCCGCCCCAGAGTGGGGTTGCCAGGGCCTCCAGCTTCCACTTAAATCACTCTTAGCACGAAATCCTAACTTTATAGGGTCCCGGTCCAGTCTCCCTGCTTCTCTCTTCTTCACCCAGGTTGGGGTCTGTAATTCTTAGGAAGACGTTTGGGGGAGAGGAAGTGGTTAAGAATTGAGAAGCGTCCTGAGGGCAGAAGGAAAACCCGGAAGCATTTCAGGGCTGGCAGAGGTGGTGGGGGCAGAGGCAGGGCTGGGAGGAGGTGGGTCCCGGTGACAGTGAGGGGCACAGGGAGGTGGCATCCAGCCCCTGCTGAGCTGGTCTCTGAGTGGGGGACACTGCTGGGCCTCAGCCTCAGAGCCTGGGGCAGGAGGTGGCGTTCAGAACGCCTGGGAGCCAACTTCCAGCTGCCCCTCGCTTTCCTCCATCCGTGAGGGGCCCCAAGGATGTGTGGCAGCCCGGGGTCCGGGGCCTCGGAGGCCGGGACTGAACCCAGCTCTGCCCTCTCCCACCTCTGAGGCCTCCAAGGCCGCTCCAACCTTTGTGGGAAAATAGGAAAAAAGGGGCACCAGCCACCCCCTACCCCTCCCTTGCCATTCTTGTCACAGCAGCCAAATAGTAGTGTCACCCCGTTAAGACATTTCTAGTGACCTCATTGGACACGAGAAAAATGCTTTGCTATCGTGGAATGATGCGCAGGGTTTTTATTTTTATTTTTTTCACTTCTTAATATTTTCCCATTATTTACCAAATTTCCGTGATAATTGTATATGATTTTTTATTTTTTTTAAGGGAGGCAACCCTTGGTTGACCTCCCAGATTGCTAGGACCTTGTCAGCTTACAATCCCTTATTTTTATTTATTTATTTTTTTACGCCTACAGCACCTGGTCTTCCTAGGTGGTCTCCCATCCGAGTGCTAACCAGGCCCGACCCCGCTTAGCTTCCGAGATCAGATGAGATCGGGCATGTTCAGGGTGGCGTGGCCATAGACTGTCTGTGATTTTTAATTTAAAGCAAAGTCTGGCAGAGCCCAGGGGAGGGGTGCGGGGCGGTGGGTCTGCCCGGGCCCCTGGCTTCCACTTCGCTCCCTGTGAGCAGCCTCTTTCGATTCCCCATTCCAGACAGCACCGAAGTAAAAATTCCCCGCTGGGGAAGTTCAGCCTGTCCGGCACTCCAGCCTCCCTGCCCTGCCCGCCCACCCCACTTTGGTGG
>NW_011889192.1:536210-543283 GCF_000151845.1 Pteropus vampyrus
TCAGCTTACAATCCCTTATTTTTATTTATTTATTTTTTTACGCCTACAGCACCTGGTCTTCCTAGGTGGTCTCCCATCCGAGTGCTAACCAGGCCTGACCCCGCTTAGCTTCCGAGATCAGATGAGATCGGGCATGTTCAGGGTGGCATGGCCATAGACTGTATGTGATTTTTAATTTAAAGCAAAGTCTGGCAGAGCCCAGGGGAGGGGTGCGGGGCAGTGGGTCTGCCCGGGCCCCTGGCTTCCACTTCGCTCCCTGTGAGCAGCCTCTTTCGATTCCCCATTCCAGACAGCGCCGAAGTAAAAATTCCCCGCTGGGGAAGTTCAGCCTGTCCGGCACTCCAGCCTCCCTGCCCTGCCCGCCCACCCCACTTTGGTGGGGATCTGAGAGTCGCAGCCCAGAAAATATTTCTGGAAACATACCGCTTCTGAGTGCGCAGCCCTGAGCCTCCAACAGACTGGATGGTCAGCGGTCCTTCGTTCTGAAGACCCCAGGGTCTCTCCTCTAACCCTCGGGCTGCAGGTGGCCCTGTCCCCTTGCTCTGTACCTTCCCCAGCAGTATTGCACCTGGGTCAGGCCAAGTGTCAAGTGACAGGGAGAAGGGACCCCTCCCTGCAGAGCCCAGCTTGTCAGTGCAAGTCTGCCTCCTGCGACCTTTCAACTGTGAGGTCCGTTTCATGCCATGTGCCTGTCATCTCCCCTGCAAGTGGCTTGGGGGACTAGACGAGGCAGACCGAGTGGGGTCCCTTTCCTTCCAGGACATATAGCTTGTGGGGGGCAGGTGCAGCTGGGCTTGGTGGGGTGCGGTCTGCAGGGCCTTCGTGGAAATGATGGTGCTGGGACATGTCTGGCAAGTTCTACAGACCTGCCGGTTTTAATGGGAGGCAGGAGAAGAGATGGGTATTCCGTTTCACAGTCTGGAGTGGCTCCTACCATGTTGTTTTCTGTGTGACTTTTGGCAATGAACCTAAGTTCACGTCCATTCTGTGGATTCCACAGACTCCAAAGGGACATCTGCTCTGTGCCCTGAACCTCGTACGTCGTAACCAAGCTGACTTAACTGGGAAATGCCGCTCTTTGCCTGTTCGAAATCAAGCCGTCAGTTATGTGTTCTAGGTGTCTACTGAAGACAAGGAATTCATTCCCGCCGGATGGGAGAGTTGCCACAGAGCAGAGACCCCATCATCTGTGGCCACCACCCTGGGAAGTGTCTGTCACTGTGCGGGGCTCTCGTTAGCTTTCCAGTTTCCTTCTGTTTCAAAATGACTTGATAAATCTCTTCAGGAAGCCAGTGGCTACAGAATGAGGAACAAAGTCTGGAGGCCCTGACCGTTAAGGACCAAGGGCAGCCCCCTCCCTGGTAGGAAATGTGGCCCGTCGCCCGCCGGTGTGAGCACTGACTGTGCACGCAGAACAAACAGGCTCTCCTGCCTTCCCGCTGCCTCCCAGCGTGCGTGGCTGCTCACCGTGGACTCGCTGCGCTGAGTGGCTGCTGCTTGCTCTGGCCTCTCCTTTCCAGCTGGGTTTGGCCAGTGGGAGGCACAGCCAGGTGATGGGAGACTCGAGGACCTCCTGCCCCTGGTTCCCGGTTTTGGGGGCCACAGCTCCTGTCAGGTAGTCTTCTCTGGCTTCCTGCACCGACTCCTCCCCTGTGACTGGTCCCAGCGTGGTCACTGTTCCCCCATTGCTAGCTCTAGGGTACGGCACCCCTCTAATTTGTATTCCTACACTCTGCACACTAAATCCTCCCCCGTTCCCCAGTGTAATGTGGCATATGCCAGGACCGGGCTGATACACCTGACGACCTTCTAAATCACACTTTGTATTTTAAGTTGTTGAAAAGGCACCGTCTCTGTGGCTGTGGTCAAGGATGAGCAGAGGGGTGCTGCCGGCTACCTACTCTTCCCGAGCCATTTCTCTGCACCCCCAGGCCCACACTCACACAAGGTGCTCCCCGACTACTTCTCCTCCTGGCTCCAAATACGTGGCTGACATCCTGACCCCCAATCCAAGTCCATCCAACCATTAATTGCCAAGCACCTCCAACGCCAGGCTCTGCAGCACTGTCTGGGGGTACGACAGTCAGCAGACCTGGCCCCTGACTGTGGGTGGACATGCACCCCCCAGGACCCACAGTGCTCCCACCAGCCCACTGTCTGCCTGAAAGCCTGGACTCCGGATTCTCAGCCTTGACCTGGCAGGGTTTGTTAGGCCACGCCCAGGCATGGCTGCCCTTTGAGCAGACCCACCCCTTCGCTGGCCACACCTGCCTTGATGGAGGGCCAGTTAGGGACGAGAATGTTAAAGATGGGCTGCTGCTGTTTGCACTGGGCACTGGAGCCTTCCACCACCTGTCTAGACTGTATTCCCCACCCCACCCCTCCCCACCCCAGGCCGGGCCAGCCCGGAGCTTCTGTAATCCTGGCCACTCCAACCCTTTTCTCTTCCTCTTCCTATTGTAGAATGTGCTTTGAACGTGAGTTCTCAAAGCAGTCTCTTGTGAGCCCCGTCGACCTTAGCGCCAAGAGCAAAGACTAATGGGGACACCCTCTGGGGAACAGCTCCTCCGGGGAGACCCTGACTCTGGCCTAGTGGGCGTCTGCTTCATCCTTCCCTCTGTGTCTGTGCATTTGTGCTGCCCATCGAGACAGGCTGCCTCCTACTGAGCCACACGTGCGTGAGTCTCCACTTCAGGTGGGACCTACCTCCTACAGGGTGCCCATGCTTTTCCTGGGTGCTTCCTCACGTGAGCGGTGGGGGAGGGGAAGGCATGCGTCCTTCCCCAGGCAGTGCCTCTGAGCGGCCATCCACTGGCTTGCCTGCCTCCTCCCCGCCTCCCCCCGAGACAGGCTACTCTGCTGTCCTTGAGGTTTGAACTCAACCCTCATCCTCTACCTACCTGGGAACTTGGGCCACCTGGGCATCCAGCACCCTTGGTAGTGCAAGTGACCCCTGTAAGTCTGCATCGCCAACAGCACCCAGTACCCAGCACGGGCTTCCAGGCCCTCCAGCCTGCCTCCTGTCTCATTGGATCTGTAGGGATTAGATTAATCGTAGCGCGTTCTGTTATTCTGCGTGCCTAGTACACAGCCTATTTCATCAATTCTACGATGCTTTTTTTTCACTTGCCTAAAATCAAATGTGCCCACAGTTGATGGTGTCTCGTAGTTTACGCTTTAGCTTTTCAGTAGTAAGCAAAATAATGTATGTCTTAGCATCGGCGCATCTTAAATTCCCATATCTGACGTGCTCTCTCAAACATGCATGCCCCAGCCGTCCTCCAGCTGAGAACACTTTCTGCGACTCACACATCAGTTGTTCTACTTAGACTTTCTTTGATATTTTCAAATTCTTTTTCCATACGCCTAATGGTTTGTCATCCATTAGCAGTAAATGCTTTGACGGGAGGACACCTTCGTCACGACTGCTTCAAATGAACCGCGTTCATCGATCTCGCATCAAATTATGTTTGCTATTCTGCTCACTTTTGATTTTAAACCTACTGAAGTTATTCTCAGAAGGCCCAGCTACCGCTGCGCAGATATTTCTGGTTCAATAATGTTTGAAAGAGATTGCTTAACGTGGGGCTTTGTGAAAACGAGGGACTTACTTAATTGAAAATATTTTTTTCAAAAGCCTTTTGTTAAACTCTTGACAAACTTACTAAATCGCTTAAGCCACACGCTCTCTCACACACACACACACGCCCTCATATGCAGATCTATACACGTGTGCAGTGCCTGTGCACATACATGTTTGCTTGGAGAGAGACAGAAAGGCAAGTCGAGAGCCCCGAGTCGAGGCGAGAGACAGAGGTGGACGGAGGTGGGCTCTCGCTGAAGGCAAACGCATCCTCACTACAACCTGGGGTTAACCACCAGGAACAAGACTCGGGCCAGGTCTGAGTCGTAGCCCATTCCCAGATGCCTGGGTTTGTCCCAGTCTGGGTAACCTTGCTTCGTCTGCTCTCCTGATCCCACTTACCTGGAGCCCTGAGGACCTTCAGGCCAGGGCACGGCCACAGCCTCCCACATGAGTCCCAGCTGTGTCCGAGCACTAGGTACCTGACTTGAAGGTGGCTAAGTCGAGGTGCTCCAGCCATGCTCAGCCCTGGACCCCGCTCGTTCACCAGCCTGGGCGGACTTTCCGACCTCCACCCTCTTTGCCTGTTGGCTTCCTTTTCCACGTGCGATGGGTCCCTGTCCCTTTAGCAAGAAGGCAGCTGGTGGCCCCCATGGGAACAGCTTGACCCATGACCTCCAACTCCAAAGGCCGCACCTCCTCAAGTCATTTTCAAACTACCTGGCTGTCACTGATGTGACGGCGGCCGCTAATGTTATGTCACATTGTGTGGGGACATGTGGGGCTAAGAGCTGTAGAGCCTGTGCATACTGACGAGAATGCAGGTCTCCTGCTTGCTGTTTTCCATCCTGCCCTATTGCCTGACACCCACTCCAGGGGAACCAGCAGAGGAGGGGCCTCAGGGCAAGGCAGGGGCTCTGCTCAGCAGGGCCTCAGCTAGAGGGACTGGCTGTCAAGGGACCTACCTCCAGGGATTTCCTGCTGGAGCCACTGACAAGGGGAAGGAGACCTGGCTCCAGGGCGTTTGAACAGCCCGGTAGAATTGCCCACGGGCTCCTCCGGCATCAGCAACAGAGATACAAATCAGGGAAGGTTTTTGTGCTGACTCATTTTCTGGGCTTTGAAAGAACAGAATTATAGCAAATGAAAAAATATAAAAATAAAAGCAAAACAATTGCTAGAAGAGATTTTTCCAGTGTTTAAAAATAAAATGATTTTTTTTGGGGTGAGGGGGAGGTGGAGGGAATAACCCCTACCAGAGAGAGACACACACACACACACGCGCGCGCGCGCACACACACACACACACACACACACACAGAGTCTAGAAAAATATATTCTAAACTTTTGAAAATAGGTCTCTTGAGGTTGTGGGATTACAGGTGATTTCTTTTTATAAAAATTCTGGTCTACGGCCATGCCACCCTGAACAAGTCCGATCCCATCTGATCTCAGAAGCTAAGCAGGGTTGGGCCTGGTTAGTACTTGGATGGGAGACCACCTAGGACCACCAGGTGCTGTAGGCATAAAAAATAAAAAATAAAGGATTGTAAGCTGACAATGTCTTTGCAATCTGTGAGGTCAACTAAGGGCTGCCTCGCCTAAAAAGAAAAAAACAATCTGTATTTTTCTAATTTTGCCATAATAAAAATATATTATTTGTACGACAGAATATGTTTAAAAGTTAAAGTTTTTTTTTTCTTCTTTTTTTAAACTGAGAGGAAAAAAAAAATCTTTAAAGCTGTCCTGTGTGTGCCTTTTGCAGACTGGTTCTCGGGGGCTGCTGGTTACAGGATGTGAGGGTGTGGGTGGGGCCAGCAGACACTGCGTAGGAGCCCAGGGCTTTTTCTGGATCCTGGTCACTCCCTCAGCTGGAGTCGGTCTCTGCTGCAGGTGGCCTTTGTGGTTGGGTGATGTCTCAGCCAGTTCAATCTTGCTTCTTTTCGGGGTCCTGTCTTAAGGCATCGGAAGGTGTCCCCATGAGGTTCTTCACCAAGCTGGACCAGCTCATCGAGTTCTACAAGAAGGAAAACATGGGTCTGGTGACCCACCTGCAGTACCCCGTGCCTCTGGAGGAGGAAGAGGCAGGCGACGAGCCGGAGGAGGAGACAGGTAAGGAGGGACAGAGGGCGGGCCAGGGGCCGGCCGCTGCCATGGGCAAGAGGGGCCTTCGTGATCCTGTCCTCTAAGCACCATGGCGAGGGGTCCCGGGGTGTTTCGCTGCAGCGTTTATAGATTAGGTGGGTTTGATTATCAGAGGGAGAGAGTGTGACACAGTGGTTAAGGCCAAGTTAGAAACAAAGGCTCTGGAGTCAGACGGACCTGGATCGGACTTCCTGCTCCTCAGCCTGAGTTGTGCGCCGTTGGGTAAATTACCTAACTTCTCTGAACCACAGACTTCTCTTAAAGAGACAGTGAGAATAATGTCTGCCTCCCAGGGCGTCATCAAATGAGCCAATAAGTGTAGAGCCCAAAGCCTCGTATACAGAAAGTGCTCAATAAATGCAGCTACCATCGTCATCAAAACAATTAGCTGCATTTCACTGTGAAGAGAACGGAGGAGGAAGCCCATGAGCCTACCTGGTAGGACAGAAAGGCATTTCTTTGTATCATCATTATAAGGGGGGAAAAGTGCAGACCCTAAGAAGTGTGTGCGTCAGGCCTGGGGACGGACACGGACCAACCGAGGAATCTGGCCAGGCTGGCAGTGCAGGGTGGGAGCTTACCTGTGGGGGGCGCCCTTTTTTTCCCCTGATAAGTTTATTCTCTAAAAGAAAACCCCGAGACATGTCACTGAGCCCCTCAACTGGCCAAGGCCCCTCTTAAACTCCAAGGCCTGGAGACAGCCAGCTTCCCAGGGGCGCCCCCGACGGAGGGCCAATGAGGCCAGAGACACGGAGGTCCCTGGCCTGTCCCTGCCGGCCACGTGCTGGGCATCCTGTTCGTCCTGCTCCCGTGGGCTAGCTCGTGGGCTGCCGCCCCCTTCCTCCCACCTTCCCGGAGACCCTCTTTGAGTCATTGCACAGCTCACCCTCCGCCTCAGGGAGGGACTCTGAAGAGCAGCCATGCCAGCTCCGGGGACAAGGTTGGGGCCAGGCAGAGGATTTCAAAAGGACCACAGCTCCGTGGGGGCTGAGAGGGACCCAGGCAGGCCATGTCCCTTCTCGCCTCCCTCAACCCAGTAAGAGGTGCCCTCAGCTGTGAAGTAGTCAGAGCTGACATGTCCACGTGTGAGTGAGTCCAGGGTCACTCGCCAGGGCCGAGCCACGACCACACGTCTCCCAGTTGTCCCCCCATTGGCCGTGACACCAAAAGGCCGTCCTGCTCCCCGCCCACGCTCAGCCCAGCTTCTCTGGCCCCCCGGGGACACCCGTCTGGAGAAAGACCCGGCACCTTCCGTAAGGGCTGGAAGGAGGAACCGGGTCTCAGGAGAGCTGGCTCCACTTCTTCAGGTGGAGCTCAGGTCTCCTCAGGTGCCACGGTCCTCATG